>NW_025931354.1:0-35364 GCF_000764305.2 Hyalella azteca
GGTAAATGATATTATCGGAAACCTATGATTTAAGCTGTTTATGCAAAGTGTTACGATGGGTAATATTCGAAATAAGATTGTGAGTAAATGAATAGGTTTTATTCAGGGGTAATTGGTTAATTTTGTTAGACAAGATTCGGGGTAAATGGTTGTGGTGGCCTATGATTTAAGCTGTTTATGCAAAATGTGACGGTACACCTATTATCTATACTACTCATGGCATCAATGACGGATCTTTTGATGCTAGCGTTGCTAGAGCAGCTCAGAGTTTGAAAGTTGTGTCTCATTTCAAGAACTCACTTCAGTGGGCTTAAGCAGTTAAATCGTTCAATTATCTAAAAATCGACCATTATTACTGACACTAAAACGTTGAACTTTGGTATGCTCGTGAAACCCGAAGTTTCAAGCTAAATTGTGTAGTTGAACTACAATTAATGAGCCATTATATAAATGCGTTTATTTTAATCAGTCCCAAAATGTGTTTTAAATCGCTTCTCATAGAGAAACTAGTGAGCGACGAAATTTCAGGCGCCGCTCAATAAAGAATGGACTTCCAAGGTCTAATGAACGATGATCTCTCCAGCGACAATAAAAAGGGGAATTTTTAGTACCAGCCTAACATGACAATTTAAAAGCTTTTCAAATATGAACCTTCTTTTATAAGTCATCCAAATGACGAGCCCCGCAAACGACGCAGCTGAGGTCAAAGGTCGCCAGCGAATGTCCGTGTCGAGGCAGAGGCGCGTGTCCTGAGTCTTGTTTGTAGCAGCGAATCAAATAGTACATTAAAATCTTCGTTTTATTATCGTATCGATTTAAAAGTTCCTCACGATTCTTGAAACACGTGAGATTCTGTAAGGAATCTCGTATCGCTAGCAACAAGATATGTCAATGTTGCAGTACATGAATTTCGTTTATAATTAACTCCAGATGCACAAACATTGTTTTGTCTCCGAAAAAGACGCGAAATCAAATCGAAATATAAATAAAATGAATGAAATATCGTTTGCAGATTTGAGAAATTTAAAGAAAGTGCATTATGTTGCCTTGCCTAACACAAGTCGCTACATGAAATTTAGAAGTTTCTTCTAACGAGAAGGCGACCATTATTTCGTGATTGCGAAAATTGATTTGAAAACAAACGAAAACAAAATGCCTAAAAATACATGATGTATAACAACAGCTTCTCGAATACGTATAATTAGAAAGAAAGTCAATGCCAGGTCAAGGTTGGAGTTAAGTACATGAAAGTTTATGTCTATTTTATTCTGACGATGGAATTTCGTCGCACGTGACTAAAGAGCATTTAATTACAAGGTCTGTGCACGGTTGGCTTAGCAACAGCGGTTCAAACGCTTCAGAGGTCTTGTGATCAGGGGTGATGCTGCGTGCAATATCCTTAGAGTAACATGATCAATCTTATTCACAATCAGGGTTCATATATTGAGCTCTTCATCCGCAGATGGTCATTAAAGTAAATAAGCGTTGATCAAATGGCTGAAATCAAGGATAATGAGATAATTATAGACACAAGATAATAAAATCAGGATAGACTCAAGTTAATGAGATAATTTTGCATCTAAGATTATGCAGGAAACAAGGAAATTTGCTAGATTTCTCTAGACTTCATGTCACATCTCGACAATGCTACGTCGGGACTTTTATTAATAATTCTTAGATTTAGTTCCATGTGCTATAACTTTTGTCAACAACTGTGACAATAGAGTTCGAGTTATACGTCAAGGGCTATTCAAACGTCAAGTTCTTATGCTAGTCTCAACGAACGTAAAAAGCCTGACAAGATATAATAGTCGACAAATAGATCCACTTGTGCAGCTCAGGAAGGCGACTTGCTTTTCAGTCAATGTAGCGCGAGGACGCTAACCCATGCAGGTGTTACCTTTGTTATGAATATACTTTCTTCACGTTCGTCATCGACCAGCTAGTGAAAGTAGACATTATATACGTGGTAAATGGTATAAATTTGTTTGACCAAATATGTTAGGAAATATGATGACCCTCGGATTCAATAATGCGTTTATTATTCTGCATCGAGTTATCCTCCTTCATTCCACGACTGTAGTACTTCTTGTAAATAAATCATGCGTCCAACATAAAGTGGCTCTCTTTGTATGTATCGTAGCTCCCTTAAATAAATAATGCGTTCTACAAAAAGTGACTCTCTTACTGTCTCTCGTAGCTATTTTCAGTACATAATACGTTTTGTAAGATTCGTTATTCAGACGATCTTCAGGGCATAGGTTATGTCAAATAGCCTCCAAGAATATTCTTAGCCTGTCATAAAGCCATAAAGTTGACGGACAAGCGTGCGATGCTGTCTTCCCATGGAAACTGAGGTGTTCTATGTCCGGGTTCTAGTCATGTTCAGCCAAGTTAGCATGAAATTATCTCGGGGAGGACAGGCTTGCTTGCGAAGAATTACGTACGGCACGCAACGTTGTTTTGTATTCCTGCCTTTCACTTTTTGTTCAGTAAAGGTGGACTTCTCTGTTGAAAATCAAGGCCGAATCAGAGTAGGCCGACGACGTGCCTTCCAATGGCCTTGTAAACGCGTCGAATATTCAAACAGCGGCGAAGATGCGCGGTTGGACGTCGATGAACAATTTCCCGTGCCGATTAGCACCTAATTTGTATAAGTGCCAGGGCACACCGTACATGAGAGTTTAAATTGTCGTAGAACGACACGGATCATCAGTCCAAAGCTTCGGACCCGCTGACCTTTTCCTGGATCTTTGCCTTCTTGAGGACTCCAGACGTGTGAAGGAGAAATGTATTGTACTTGTAAATTAGTAGGTGTGCAGTTGGCATGTGCATCTAATTAAAAACCCTTAGAATATTTTTGTTAATACATAGGAGCCAATGCGTACCACTTTCTTGACTATTGCGGAAAACTGCATTGCGAGAAAATAAATTTGTTTTGCTGGCACGTTTATATTAAACTTCCTGTTAAAGGTTAGGCTAAAAATATGAATATCATAACAGATAACTAGATATGACTGCTTAACAATGGAAGCAAACGTCCAGGTTCTTGCATGCTCAATGCTGATAAAAAATCTAAAGTAAAAGTAAATAATTTATTGTAGAGAATCTTCTTTGAATCAAACAGCTGAGATACATGGTGTGATCAACTTACACACATGAGGTCATGCGCGGGAGGTTAAACTTGATGATTACGAAGCTTAGGATCCTCATTACCTTGTTGAGGCGTGACAAATGGCCTCTTCGTCCTGCTAATTACGCCTCTAGAAAGTCTAGACGATCTTCTCGGGATTATAAGGCGCCGTAAACTTCAAAATCTTTCAAAAAACGTGATCTATAAAATTTATTGTTTACGCGAAATAAAGTGCGCTTGTTATGTTAAGCGGATTTTGATTATGAAGCTATTAAAATTTCTTTTTATGAAAGGCGATCGACGAATTTTCCCATCAAGCACTTTGTTAAAGACTTATAAATGATAAACATGAGAATATATCATTGTAACAATCCATTCAACCAACAATCTACACTGTTGACATATACACCACCAGCACTGATGAACACATTCATATATCAACATATCTGACAATAATCTATACAAACGATCAGTCTGCTACTCTGCTGAGAGTCTGTACAGTCAGACAGCTACACGCAGACACTGCATAGACAAGGAGCTACACAGAGGAATTTCAACACAGGCAGGCAGCTACACACAGAAGACTCAACACAGGCAGGCAGCTACACAAAGAAGGCACAACACAGGCAGGCAGCTACACACAGAAGGCACAACACAGGCAGGCAGCTACACACAGAAGGCAAAGGCTCAACACAGGCAGGCAGCTACACACAGAAGCCTCAACACAGGCAGGCAGCTACAAACAAATTTATCTGCACGGGGCAGGTGGCGCCTGACGCCCATAGATGGTCACGTCTTATGAGCGATAATTCAACGTCTGCCGGGAGCCCGCGGCTCCGAAAACAGAACTTGTTAATTAAATGACAGCGAGAAATACTTTCACTGCACCGTGCCAGGCTTCCATCATCCCTGCGACCTGCCAACTTGATTGATGTTCCTTGTTCAGCGCTGAATATCCCGCTCATAACAGACGAGTAAAGGCCGTCATAAGACGCTCATCTCTTGTTGGGATTAGGGAGCTGATTTGAGTCTGTCTTTAGGAGATTTACAAATTGATAGGCGGTCGATGAAGACAGTCGTGGTTGAGAACTCTGTAATTATCTTGGCAGTCGACTTAAATACAAAATTAGACACTTTTCTTGCTTGAGGGCTAGCTAGAGGGTCATTGTATTTTAAATATAATAACTTTAATCTGCAAATAAAGCATATATATTCATCGCTGGTATTTCGTCATCGCTGCCTGCGTTGTTAGTATCGATATTCGCCGTAGTCGAGAGGGATGCTCCTCTGATTACGACGCAGCATGCAGCGCACTGCAGTGCCAGGTGCACAGCCAAGTCTGGCGCACAGCTGACCCAGGCGCTCAGAACAGCTATAGACGCACGGTAAAGCCTGACGTTCAGCTTAGCCTGGGGCACAGAACAGCCAGACGCACGGCACAGCCAGAAGCACAGAAGATCCAGGCGCACGGCAAAGCCTGACGCACAGCTGAGCCTAGTGCACAGAACATCCAGACGCACGGCAAAGCCTGACGCACAGCTGAGCCTGGGGCACAGAACAGCCAGACGCACGGCATAGCCTGACGTACAGCAGAGCCTGGGGCACAGAACAGCCAGACGCACGGCAAAGCCTGACGCACAGCTGATCCAGGCGCACAGAATAGACAGATGCACGGCTTAGTCAGACGCACAACACAGCCAGACGCACAGGAGAGCAGGACGCACATCAGAGCCTGGAGCACAGGTTAGCCGGTCTCCCAGTAGACTGAGTAGAGTCAGGCGCACGCATAGCTGACAGCGCGTAGTGAGGTAAGGAATATATGGAGTCAGGTTCTGTTCAAACTCAACGTTCCTACTTCACTTGGCCTGGCCTGCAGTTCCTGAGCGAGTCTCGTCAATAATCGCAGTCCATCACGTTATTATTTTCTTAGTATTACTCTTGATTGATAATATGTTAAGATATTATGAATTTTGATTGAATAGAATGAAATTTTTATTTAGAACTTCAACGGAAAAAGTTGTAAATAAAAATATAATTCATTTCCATCAAACTCATCTAAATGAAGAGCTCAACCCTAAGTATACGAATAGTACGAATGATGAACTATAGTTCTGGACTGCGTTACAGTTCAGGAAAATGACTGATCCAGATTCAGCGAATCTGAGACATTCAGGCCCTAAAGGTCGTTGAGAGATCCTGACGATCGACATGGCCGCTCTTGACGGAATCGGAGGCCGCCAAGGCCACCTAGCGGGAGCTCCTAAAGGCTTATGGCAGCACAGGAATTAGCGAAGAGTGCTGGATGGCAACGCTCATAAAGGTCGGGGCCGCTATCTGCTGCTCCGAATAATTGACGTGCATCAACAATGATCAGCTGCAGGTGACGTCATCGTGCAGTTCTGGTCACTGGTGCACATGATGGCAGAGGAGCTGCCGCGAACTTGCCGACGATCTTGAGATCTTGTAGATCTTGACATAAGACAAGATGACGATCGTGGTTTCATGTCGTCTTGTGTCGTAATGGGTAATTAAAATATTTGTGAAATGTTATTTAGTATTCAGTTCTAATTCGTTCTGATTTGGGAATGGAAGTACGTTAAAACGATATAATGGCGACGGTAGAGAATTGGTTGAAATTGTTGAATGCATGAAATATAAAATAATCCACAATGTAGCTCAGACGTAGAATCCTAGGTCAAGCTTGCGATCCACGCACCAGGTTAATCAGATAATAAATTATTCAATGAAACACCATTATGATAATTCATCAAGCAATTCATCATGATTCCTCTCATCATCGGTGAATCAATAGTTCTATGAAATCAATAATTGATCCCAGAATCATAATCGAAGCTGCCCTAGCATCGCGTCCTGCTCCAGCTGTCGTCTTGTGGCCTTGCTATAGAAAATAGTTCCTAACTCTGCCGGTCAATCATTTACGCATTAACAGCTTTGCAAGCTAACCCCACCTCTCAAAAATTGGCCGCCATGTTTATTTAGACCGCTTTGTGCACTTGAGCTGAGCTAGAGCACACTCAAGCTTAAGTGTGTTTAAGCCGCTGCGTCTACTAAGGCCGATACGTGTTAACTTAAATAACTCAATCAAGATTCGTTAGGACGGCCCTAGGCCAGGATAAGTCACGTGCAGTATCAAGGAAGCGGCAATTCAAGACCGCGGGAAAATCCCTTCCCTTCAAAACCTCATTCCAGACGTGGGTTGACACTTGACAGACCACGCGTTGTCCTCGACGTCGGGGGATTTTAGACCTGAGTCGCGCACCTCCTGTGGCAAATGCCATCATTGACGTCAATTGAACTGCGCATTTGAAACGAGCTTGTACAGTACAGAAGCAGTTTTTTGGTAAAAAAACATTCCAAGAAGATTATAGCAAAATAGATAAAAAATAAATTCTAGTTCGTATATCTTCCAGTAATTTATAAACGAATAGCACGGTACTATTTGAGTTTATTTCTTTTCTTTATGTACTGTTTATTTAACAATTCTTATTATTAGCCAGACTAACACACCTTAGACTTATTTTCAGCTATGTTAAGTAAACTTAGTTCCTTAAAAACATCAATACAGGTCACATCTTCAAGGAGAAGATGGCTTCTAGATTTATTAAGTAAGTTAGTGGTTTATCATTTACAGCACGAACACGTACACATTCTGCCAGCAGGTTGAGCTTATTTTACAAACCGGTCGATCTCTATGTACAAGCTCGTCGAGCCCATCGCACAACATTTAGACCGAAACGTGCGTTCGCAATACTAACATCTTTTGCTTCCATAGGAACAGCTAGGCCCCTAGAGAAGGCCGACACCATCGATATTGAGCATCCAGGACGGTCGACTATCCTCTTTTGCACTTCTGGGGGAAGGATTATCTTAATTCGAAGTTGGTAGATATGGGACGTAAAACCAGCGGCACTGGCTTATTTCGGACTTGTAATCACAGGTATATGGTGCACGTTTCAACCCGAAAAACAGATCCAGCAAACAGATGCTTAGCATCTAAATCGTACAATATCGTTCAAATAGATGGCCTTTGTACTCCGCTAAAGATATCTGGATTGTCAATCCCACAATGTTCATTGCTCTGCGGCTCTGCCGTAAAAGTACTAAGAAAACTTGATTGCTTGGATCACAAATTCAGTAAATTCAAAAACAAAGATGGTACAGGAATTCACTATATCTATATAAATGAAAACGATTCGGAGACCTGCTCCATCGTCAATTCCGCAATCCTGGAAAGTAAAAAAAAAAATCAGTTAATGAATCAAAATTCACAGTCAGACATTACAACTTAAAATTACGAAAATCTAAAAGACAACCTAAAATGCCCACAGCAAGGCTGGCCTCCTGTTCATAATCTCAAGAAGATAATAGTTAAGTGCGCTGTTTAAGCTAAGCTTCTGTTTCTGCTGTTTCTGCATGTCCTGGTCTCCGTGACCGTCTTTTAGACTTAGAATGCCTTTACATTTTCAAACAGAAGCCTAGCTTGAATTCTGCACTTAGTATAATCCTCTTGAGAATGTAAACAGAAAGGCCATGGCTTGATGAGTTTTTTTTTTGTGGTTATTTTCGGTTGATTTGTCTTATATTTTATCAATTGTAGGTTTTAATGTCTGACTGGAATTTGGGATTATTAACTAATTACATTTCATTTCCAGGATTATTGAACGCATGACGGAGCTGAACTCAGAGGCGCTTTCATCATAAAGACATGGTGAATTTTTGTGCCTTTTTCTTTGTTTACAATTTTCTTATTCAGCCATGATCTCGAAAAGAAAAAAATATATAACTCAGTACTCACTGCAGTGAGTGACAGAGAGCGCATTTTCTCGTCGATGAAAACGTGGTCACGGACGTACAGACGGACAGACAGACGGACAGACAGACAGACAGACGGACAGACAGACGGACAGACAGACGGACAGACAGACGGACAGACAGATGGACAGACAGATGGACAGACAGACGGCAGACAGACGGACAGACAGACGGACAGACAGACGGACAGACAGACGGACAGACAGACAGTCGGACATGACGAGCACAATAGCGCCTTAACCATAAATGAGAAAATGCGCTGAAAAGGCAAAGATCCGCGGTTATTAAACCACAAATGCATAGCTGACATCAACAAACTGCACCTTGCCCTAAGATGTCAGCTATAGTCCAGCCAACGCCTCTCTGTTCTCCAGTCCCATCACCAAGTATAGGCTTCGTCATCCTCGTCGCTGGAGGATACATGGCACATGCCATCATACATGCAAGACGGCGCTTCAGAAATTATTTTAGGATCTGCAAAAAGCCGTTGAGTTTTTTCTTCTTAGAGCCATTGTCAGGATCTTATAGTTGTTGCCCTTTAACCCAAAGCAAGCTTTGCTTTCGGGATAGGGAAATTCACTTGGCAAAGATCACTGAGGTAATTAAGTCAGCTAAGCTAGTGACGTAATCTCGAGATGCCCGAGTAAACAGGTATGGCAGGATTAGAGATGAGATGGTATATAGTTTGGCGTGATTGGGAAAGAAAACACGAGAAGGAGGGAAAATATTAGGATCATGATGTAAACTGGAAGATATGCGGCTAAGAAGTCGTTTTAATTTATTCCAGGGCATTTTCGTTCCATGTTCTTCTCGACCTTCAAAACGGCTTTAACTTGCTTAAGAAATAGAATAAAAATATAACACAGAACCAAATAGACCATTCCGTACAACTCCTTCAGTAACCATATGGAAGCTTGAAGATACATGTACGGTCATATGTTGAATCTATAAACAGTTTTCAAAACTCAACGCCATACGAAGGAACTTAAGTTTACAAATGAAACTCTAATCATTGTCGCGCAACAATCGGCAATCACAGGTGATAAATGAATAATAACGGCTTAAGGCTGACCTGATCCCTCCGATCCTCGATAATTGCACGGGATGTGATTTCTTTGGCTCTTAAGATTTCTAAGCTGCCAAACTGCTGCAGTATAAGCAGCTCAGACAGACGTCAAGCCTCTTCTCTAAGCTACAGCACGTCAAGGGAGACGACCCTCTGACCTAAGTATTGTGCTTAGTGCAAGGGACGCAATCTGGTGACCATTATTGGACTTCGAGAAAACACCTGCCTAAATTTACTCCGAAAACTTATATTTGTTTATAAAAACTTATATTTATATAATTCGAAAAAATTTCTCTGCTTAATTTACATATGTTATAGATTTAAAAGAAAACCTGTGATTTCTACTTGGATATTTTTATGTCATTTTTTGCCAGATGCCTTAAATAATCTATATATTTTCGTCCTTAAATTGAGTAAAAGACATTAAATTAATTTAGTTTACATCGAGAAGACTAGTAATTAGTTCTAGGCCATTCCAGCCATAAAATTCAAGTTTATATACCCTAACTTCGTACAAGAGAGATTATAGACAAGAAGAAACAGGTTCACCCGGCGTATAACAGGGAAAATTTTGTCATAGTTTACGTTTTGCTAATCAAACCTGCAGACATCTTTCAATGGCCGGTGCGATCTTCACGGAAGAACGAACTATCGCCTTCATTGCTATTAGAAGAATTCACGCACTCTAGTCTAGTAAATTGACAATGTAGACGTTGATAATTTTAATTCATGCTCGTATCGGTAAAAATTGCATTTACAACTGTTACTTCAGAAAGGAAAATGAAATGCAACGCTGGTGTTCAAGATGCCAAACTTCTAACACAAACGCACTGACAATATGACTCACATTCTAACAAATGGTACCGATAACCAAGTAAAAATGCTTTTGGCAGAACATTCCTGATGCACCATAAAAATAAAAATTCTCTTTAGGAGATTTTGTCAATACGTGTGACTTGAATGAAAGGCAGTCAAACGTGAATTCCATAAATTGTTTCCAAATCGAAACATCATTGATGATAATTCAACTTTAATGATTAATTCTTGTTCAAACTTGATCAAATAAATTCGACTTGATCAAGAAGACGGAAACAGAATAGAAAATGCTTACTTTGCTGAAAACAAGTTCATGAACACAAGGCTCCCTATAATAACACGTATCAAATCAGTTCCATCATAAACCGTAATTACGTCATCACCTTGACGCTGCAATAGAAGTAACTCAGTAACAATTATTACGTCATCACTTTGACGCTGCAATAGAAGTAACTCAGTAACAATTGAGACGTTAATTCGCGCTGACCGGACGCGTTATCGGAGCGTCGCTGCTGGAGACGCGCGGAGGGAGCCCTAATGAGGGGACTTGCTCTGCGTAGGGGCGGGGCTTAATCCTGTGCAATAGCCGAAATAATTTCTTTTTATTCATGTAACTTAACTAAATACAATGAATAATAAAATTAATAACAATATATGATTTGAAATTTTGCGTATATTATTCTGTCCCTCGAGAAAAAATGAGTTAATAATAAAATGATTCAATGACAGTCTGAAGTGGAAGAAAATTTCTTCTCAATATCATTAGAGGGAATTACTTTATGGGATGAAAATGCCAAAAATATCTGAGCAAGCATTGCGAAATGAGCAATCTATACTACAGAAATAAACAGCTGCTCAAAAAATTGGCATAAAGCGTTTCTGATATTTTTTACGATTATTTTCGTACTTAACTTGGATCATTCGAGCGGTTGCTTACTTTTATATGACCTTTTTTATCTTAGGTTTTCGCTCGTCGAGTTCACTAACCAAACGGGAAACCAACCTCTCACTCGTCAGTCTTCATTGACGTATGAACGAAATGAGCGAAAACGAAATTATTATCTGTCAGTCACTGTTACGGAATCGCTTCTTCTTACTAGCTAAATTTGAATTTTGAGATATTTTTTATTTATTATTTACACAAACAAAAAACGCAAAAAAGAAGATCGCTGGTGGTGGTGATGATATTTATGAGTACAACGTAAATCAAGAAAGAGAAAGAAGCGCGTCAAGAACGAGCGAAGTGAGCTAACCTAAAGAGGTATACGGAATATATACTCCCGCTCGTTCCGAGGCCTTTCCGGTGCTCACGAATGTATAAACCAAAAATGTCCACTCATTCTAAGCCTTGCCCTCACTTTACCGATTTTTAATATTATGGACGTAAACAATGTATGCGGTTAAAATTCATAAGTTCGGAGTTTCGAGCCATCGAAAATTCGACGAAAATTCGGTCTGATTTTAATTAATAAAAGTATAGATTAAAGCAGTGGCATCAGTCGTAAGAATACCTATTTGCAGCCCACTTGCAGCCTTTTTTTCAAATACAATGTTAATCAAGTATGCAAATTCGCAAATCCTGCATCGAGCTCGAACAGTTCACAATATAAAATAAATTTATCCCTAAGGCCTTATCACTGTCATCTTAGCAAACATTAGATAAACGTATAATTACTGAACGACTAAAACAACCCATGCTGCTAACCCCATCGCGCTAGCATAGACTTTAGTCCTCGAGTGCAATGCTGTGGCATTTTGTGGAATATATATAGCAGATTCGAGGGAGAGATATGGTTGTTTGGAAAGCTGGTGTCGCCATAAATTACAACGCACTCCTTAATTACCAAATAAGGGACTTTGCGTCTCTGTATTTGTCTCAGTGTGAAGTAAGCGCTTTGTTTTGTATCGGAAATCAGAAGAGTTTGTTAAATGGAGGTCATACCGTAGAGGTCGGACGGGCGGCGCCCTGACGAAAGTTGAGAAATAATTTGCCTTCTGATGCGATAAAGATATGTGACGTTAGTAATATGGACACATATCCAGTATGCTTTCATGATAATTTAATCAGAAGTAATCAGTTTAAATTGATAAAGATAATTAAATCAAACAAACGGGCATTCAAGCACACATTAAGGTTGTGATGTTAGCATTCGACATTCGTTTCAGCTAGAAAATTGAAATAATGTAGAAAATAATGTTACCCAGGCGATTACTAGTGCGATGTATAAATATTAAATTAAAAACGAGATCATATAAGACCGTCTGATTACGTACATATGGTGGCCGGATCCTTTATTAATTGATGATAAATGACCTCGCTCAAATGCCGTCTTCATCTAACGCAATATTGTGGGAATTTAATCGGGTTTATCCCTGTAAATTCAACGTGTAATGTTTATCTGATAACGATAAGAATTTGTAAAGCACAAATTCCTGCTAATTTAAGGCTGTCGAGCGCCACGTGTACGCGAGATAAGCAACACGTCGCGTCTGTCAAGTTGGCCGCGTCCGGGGCAGCGCTGGTGCCTCTTATAGAGCGAGCTTCACTGGCTAGAAAACAATAACTTTTTGTATCACAATTAGGAAAATCCTTGGTTTTGAATAAGAACGACGAAATTTTCAACAATTCATTAGAATTACTGAAAAATGCTGTAAATAATTCATTATTTATAGCATTTTAACGTGTATAAATCCGACTTTGCGGACACAATTTTACCAAGGACAATGAACAATTTTTAATCCTTTTGAAACTTGGCATGTTTAATTATGTCGAACCTAAATTTGAAACTATATACGTAAATGCTAATCGGAACAAAAGAATGAAGAATGATTTTTCTCTGTTATTTAACACTAACGTTAGTTATTGAGATGTGCATTGAATGTGGTTGAAATGGTCAAGTTTTTTATTCCATTCAAAAAAACGTGTAAGCCAATAACCATAAATATTTCATTGTATATCAGGGCTAATTTTTGTCAGTTTATTAACTTATACATCGATTTATACGACAAAACCTGCAAAAAAATAAGTCATTAAACTCACACGCGTCAGTAACGGGCCGGACTTGGCCTAATCCTCCTCACCAACACTAAACAATGCATTACTGACCAAACAATGCATTACTGAAACAACAGAAATTGTACATAAATTTAATTCTTGCCGCACATATACACACATTAGTGTATATGCGTCACGCTTACGTCATTGTGTGGTCGCGATTGTGAGTCTGTGGATGTGTAGAAATAAGTACGAGGCAAGGCTGATTTTTGAAACAGACACATAGAAATAGTGAGCGCTTGTTTGTAAGAGTTTCTTATAGTGAGCGTGATAGTGCTTGAATATGTTTGTGAGCGTTTGTGCGAGTGTACTGACGTTTGTTTTCGAGAGTGTGTTGACATTATTTCGTGAGCGTGTTCGCGCTTGTGGTGGCGTGATAGCAAACGTTTTTAATTTTCGTATCTGTTTGATCTGGTGTGATAAGAAATACAAGGATATGAAGACTTAGACTTTGTTCAAGTATTACAAGACGAATACTATCTACTGGTGAAATTCAGATCCAAAGGACTATGAATTAGTCCGAGGAAAAATTATAATGATAATGATGATTATGATATTATGATAATGATATGATGATAATGATAATGGTAATGGTAATGATAGAGATACTCATTTTTTATTAGAAAAAACAGCACACACCCCCAGTTATCCAAAATTTACGGGAAAGAGGCTGCTGAACTGAGGTTCACTTAAAAATGTATATAAGCAAAAATAGATGAATACAAAATTATTTTCATAAAAGTGGGTCCGATGAGTAGGCCAATAGCTGCACTGAGGCAGACGTGTCAAGTTCAGCAGCTGCTGCTGAATAACACTTGCATATAATTTGTGGTATCACTGATACCTCTCAACACCTCTCTGGCGCGTACAGTTTATTGCAGTGATAAAAATACCCTGTAAATACCGTTGATATAAGCGATCCTTGAAGTCTTCATTATCATTGTAATCAATGTAATTAATAAATTTATATTAGATGAACTTCCTAATAACTATGGATAGATAGAATTGAAGAAAGTACGATTGAGTCACCAGCGTGTAAATCGAACCAATGAGTAAAATATATTAATTATGAAGATATTTAAACATAGAAATGATGAGAATGATTATGTTTAGAAAATTTACATTAATTTGCATAGCACTCTTCTTTAGGTATTTCTACTATACTTCAAATACTGACATTTTTCTAAGCGTTATAACTTAATTAATAATTTAATTTGTAATTAATACTGTATGTTCAGGACTCGCAAGTAACTGAATTATCAGTTTCATAACATTCTAATTATTAATAATTATTCATAACATTCTAATTATTTCTAATTATTAATCAGTTTCATAACATTCTAATAATTTTTTTGGTGCATAGTACTTATACGATTACAAAAGTTATCTGTGCATCGAATTGTGGAAAACATGAGTAATTTTACCTTCGTCAGCATAATATTTTATATACATGCACGAAACTGACAGTCAAACTTCATGTCTTTGAACTAGAAACGACAAGACTGATTCTCCATCCATGTAACCTGAGAAAGAAGTCACGCGTTACTGAACAGCGCGCCCGCGACAACCTCCCACCACCACGTCGCAGGCTCTACTGGAACGTCAGCACTCGAGCTGTCGAGTAGCTGTGTCACTGCGGCACTTTATCATATTAAGTATAAAGTAATTATAAAAGGAGTTGAAGACACAATAAAATTAAATTCAATATGATTTTAAAGAGATTTGGTGTAAGATAAGATTAAGCTATGAGAACCTTAGTCATCAATATAAATGCTATATATCATGACATATACGGTCTTATCTCTGTTTCCGATCACCGATACTTCCAGTGTACAACGCGACTAGTGCGTCACCAGAAGCTCTCGTGACACCTGTCCGGAAATTCTCCCATTTTCTCTCATTTAAAGAGGCTTCAATTATGACACATAAGGAAAGAACTATTTATTTAAAATAATTACTCTGCCTTCATTGTCACCAAGATTTTAACTCAGTGTTTTAATACGATGTATTTGTAGGTAAAAAATTCTTATAGTAAATAAACAACTTTACGTTCAAAGAATAATAATTATTCATAAATAATAAATATGTTCGTGGCAGAACGTAAAATATGTTTTATATAATATATAATAATTCATAAATAGATGTATGAGTCTCCAGACTCGCTGAATTCGTCGAAGTTGCCAAGTATACACATAGTTAATCAAACATCGCACGCTTAGTCGAAATAATATTTTTGTTTGCCTCTAATTGACGCTATGAAGAGAACTGACCAGTCTGAATATTTTTATAATCACTCAGTTTTCATAAACCTAAAATTGATTTTCATCATGTCTTTGATGCATTAGAAATTCTCCGTAGATTATTATTAATCTGAATGCGATCACTAGCAACGCTCAACGCAAAATATGGCCGCTACGTAGAACATCGTCTCTTAAGCAGAATTAGTTTTTTCTTAGTACGAATAAAAATTTCAAATGCTTGTTGGAAACACACGACGAATTTTTTCTTTATAATACTAATCGATATAAAAATTTTAATATCTCTGTTCCTCGGGAATTTATTTCGGTTGTGCAGTACGTCTGAGACGCTGTTGCTGAGTCAGTGGCGTTCTTCCTGAGTGCCACATTAACATTTGAATGCTACATTAACACTGAAGTCGGGGCATGAATATACATTATTCAATTATACATTGTTAGGGATGAATTCAAATAAAAATAAAAATACGCCATCTTCCGCCCCCCTGAATCGTTCATACAGATGGTTATATATGTTAATGCCATATTTCTAACAATACTGATGCGTTAGTTCACAAATTAGAGGGTATAGGAACTTCATTGAATATCGAAGTACTTGAGCCGTAAGTTTCATATAAACAAACAGAGTTTAAAATTGTTACTTAGTGAGGTTTTACCAACCTATAATTAATTTATTCTTAGAACTAATACCTACCGATCGCTGAATTTCCTTACTTATCATCTCATAATTATGGCAATAAGTTAAGGATCTACGGTCGAGAATTCGATGACTAAATAAGTTAATTTGCCATGAAATTGATTGTAGAATAAGCCAGTAATTAAGTACTTGGAAAATTGTGATTTTTTAACCAGTAAACAGACTGGCGGTATTAATGTTCAATTCTTAAAAAAAATAGAATTTTAAGTGAGTTTAATGATGAGTACACGTACATTTCAAAACTCGGCAACATGTTCGCCACGCTCGTCTGAGTTCGAAAAGACTATTCACTGAAGGCCCTTTTCACTCTTGCATTGCGGGATTGTTTTCTAAGTATACAGCGAGAGTCATTAATCCATAATTCAATTACACGTTACAAGCAACCATTTCAGTAATTCAGCCACGGTGCACCATTCAATAGACCTTAAACAGCGGCCATTGCGAGTTTCCAGTCACAAACGAGCAGGTACCGCGTAGTGGGCAATTGGCGGACAGACGACATGTTTCAAGACGAGACAAGAACTGGCCTTGCATTGTGTTCCGTTCTCCAAGAGTCTGCAGCAAGAATGATATCTTCAATTACTTATTCGGATTTACTTCTTCTTGTGCATGTGATGTATGTTGAGAGAGATATATGATCTTCGGTGAAGATCATATATTCAGCTGAGAACACATTTACAGCGATGTAACACGTGAACTGCTTTCGGCGCCTGATTTGGCTTCTTATACTCTTGAGCAGTACCTCATTTACCGGGAATACTGATTTAATTAATTTTCTTGATACTACGAAGATAACTAATGTTCGAAATTGCACTCTCACTGAACGCCGTACTGTGTTAGTTCAAACATTTTACCCACTTTAGGGGTACAAAGTTCTCTCCGACTTGGACTAGCAAGAAAATTTTTTTCGTAAGCTGTAAGTTTGCTTTCGATATCCAAGTCTTTGATAACTTGAATTTTTCCCCATGAAGATAAAACTTAATTTGAAGCCCTAGGTCAACCTGGCAGATGTAAATCACAGAAAAACAGCTGTTTGTCCCTCTAATTGTGAAAATCAAAGAGAGATGGAATGAAAAAAACAACTGTTTGTCCCCCTAATTGTATCACTTCAGGCGAGATTAGTTGCTTTGTTTATTACTCAGAAATGCACATCAATCCTGCAGCTCCGTCATTTGTTGACGTCAAGAGTCAGAGCCTTGCATGCACTAGGTGTCGTACATGGAGCAATATTTCATGTCGTCTCTGTGAGATGAATGTAACTGCAGAACACGGGGAATGGTTGGGCAGCGCCATCTTTGGGCAGGGGTTGTCTCTGCACCTGCAGTGGCATGATGCATGGCCAAACAGTGCCGACTTTGGGCAGGGGTTGTCTCTGCACCTGCAGTGGCATGATGCATGGTCAAACAGTGCCTACTTTAGGCAGGGGTTGTCTCTGCGTCTGCAGTGATGGCCGGCCGCCGCCACCTCTGCGAAGGCAGCAAAGTCTCTTAAGTTGACAGGAACTGTAAATATTTATGCTGGGTATTAAAAACTGTTTCATTTGTTGACCATTAAGCGATCGTATTTATTATCTGCAATCAATCAGGTGACTTTTTTTATAGAATTATATTGATAAGAAAGTGCATCAATTTAATATATTTAGCAAATAGAGTGATTGCACTAAAATTTCATGAATTTCATATCTTTGCTTCTACAAAAAGAAAGCAATTTACTGATTAACTTATGAAAAGTTAAATGACGAGATATACATGAAGTTTATCATATCTAACACTAAGGCCGAATCAAAACCCGATATTAAAAAATGCTGCTATTCTAGTCTTGTGCAACAGGGTTCTTTATCGGCAAACTTTTTTACCCTACTTTGATGACGTTTCATAGGTAGTAAAAATGTTTACGACTAAAGAAAGTATTGCATCTCCCCGTCAGAGGATTTAATTAGTGCCTGACAGTTTCAACTTCTAGCTCCCAGCTGAGCATTGAAGATGAAGCATAGCTTAAGTCGATACTATTTGTCAGCGTTACCCACGTAAAATGAAGAACAGATAAGATGTGATGCAAGCATCTGATAGATGGAAAAAATTAGATCAGTACTCACTGCAGTGAGTGACAGAGAGCGCATTTTCTCACGTCTTTCAATCCGTCACGGACGGACGGACGGACATGACGAGCACAATAGCGCCTTTTTCCCATAAATGAGAAAATGCGCTAAAAAGAAAAGGCATAGTTAATGCAGATAATTATATTTTAAGAAACAGGTGATGCACACATTTTTGCGGCGGATTGAACTTCACTTATAAAAGTGTTGTTGGATAATTGTAAACTTGTTTATATGGAGGAAAATATCATTTAAAATGGGACTGCTTATCTAAATTTTCATTCAGCAGGTGGTTCATATGTTTGAATCTTCTCGGTGTTTGGTTGCTTGCTGATTTTTTCTACATGTTTTTGTTAAATGGATTCTATCAACGAACATATATTCTGCAAAGATATATTTCTATTCTTTATTACATTATTTGTTATTCACAAACATCTCTTCCTCTCCTTTTTTCCTCATAAATAATTAATTAATTTTCGGTGATTATAGCAAATGAGTTGAAATGAGCGATCTTGATAAAGGATTTTTCGAGAGGTCCATCTCGTTTAATAGAGATCGCCAGTGTGTCCGACCTTCAGTTCGGTCACGGCAGAGATTGTGGCAATTCAGACAGCAGAATTTTAATATTTGTCTGCAATAATGAGAATGATCGCTACGAAAGGTGAACAGGGAGGGAAAAAGGCCAACGAGTGTAATTAAACATCGCATGATATTTGGAGAAAAATTGCTCGCAGATTCGATACAAACGGAAAACTGTAATTAAACAGAAAATTAAAAATAAACTAAGCGGGAAAACTTACACCAAAGACAAGCTTCACCAATTAAATACTAGGAACCTTAAACGTTCCCTTGTACTCATGAAGGCGTGGCTCAAAGGTTAGGGATGATTAACAAAATTTAATAATGATTACAATTATTGTTTATCATGACGTCAGTTGATTCATTTCACCAGCAATTAGTTATTGGCGTTTGATGAGTCGGCCAACGCTGTTTGACATCGCAGGTTGAGACGCTGCTGTAACCTGGGCTTCGTGAGGGGGGGCGGCGGGGGTTGGGACTTCGCGCGACAACGAGACATTTGGGCTTCGCGCCTGCGCATGGATTGTAAAATTCAATGACGTATTCGCGACTTAATGGTTATTTTCTGAGTACCGGGACTCAATTATACTGAATCCTTCTTTTACATTTCACAATCTCTGTGAAAAATCGAATAAAATTTATAGAAGCTAGGATTTTATTGAAAAATTAATAATTGAAATTTTGTGAATGTGCAAATAATTAAATACATGTAGTGACCAAACAAGACGTAGGGAAATTTATGGATAATTTGCATACACGTCTTTCTATAGATTTTATTCAATTCAACATCGTAATAGATGACCGAATTGACTGCTTGGCAATTAACGGACTGTTTTCTTCGGATGGGTCTAAAATACTATTTATTTGTGCGTTGCGGCCGTGGGGTGAGATGAAAGTTTGGGGGTTGCAATGACAGCCCTGCGGCTCATCAATGACACGTCTGGCGAATGCAGGAAAAATACGGCAGAATACTTCCTTTTAAGGCAATCAGTTCCTACCCGAACGCTTTCATTTCTAAATTACTGTACATACAGTGCTTGAAAAATACATATAAACTCATAGTGAAGTACAAGGACAAAGAGTTTGTTGAGGTCGTCTTCCATATGTGAGGCTCACAGAAGAGCTCAAGATGCTGAATAATTACGTACAGCATATATCGATAATTCCGCTTCTCAACGAGGTAATTAAGTTTTTCAAAATGAAGAACTTAATTACCTCGTTAATTACCTTCATAAATAAACAATTTGTGATAATTCGTGTATAAATGAAGTCAATTCGCTTGGCAGGGAGTTTTTGGAAGGCTCTTCTCAAATCATTGACAGTTTACGCGTATTATTAACATCATTAACAATTTTCCCTTATCAATAACATCATTGTATCATTAAAAACACGACCCAATAATTTTAAAATGTCAGCATATGTTATTGTAAACACGGAGTAAACTTTTTAAATGTACAAGACGAGCACCGTGTTGCAGGATCACAACTCACGCCAACTGTCATGCATTGACTGGATAGACTGCGCATATCTGATGTAATTGCGTCCAATTCAGTGCCATAGCAAAGCCGTGACATCCCTCAAGTGCAGGTGCTTTGTGGTGATGTCTTCTGGGTGTGAATGCCTGGCGTCAAGTGCGAGAAGTGGTTAGCTGCGGCCCTGAATAGAGCAGCAGATTTATATAACATGGTGAGCCTTCTCGCCTTATATTAACATAACATAACATAGATCTCGGCGCTGCAGTGTAGGCCTGATGTGGCCTGTCGCCGATTCTTTTCCTTTTCGTGCCTTGTTCACAGAAGATCTAAAATCGGGTCATTTTACCGGATCTTTTCATGACTGACGAAAGTTTGAAATAGCTACTAGACTTCCACCGGGTTCGATATGGTGCTAGGCATTTCAAATCTGAACATATATTTTTCCATAGCTTTATCTAGTCTGTTCTTGAACGCGTTCATACTTGGAGACAAGAAGGTTCATGCTTTGCGGAGTACCGACTGCTGTGTTGCGCCTTTTAGGTTGCAAGAGCTTTTAGAGAAAAAGGGAAATGATCATTGCTTACATTTTTCTACGCATTCGGTGTAGAGTATTTGTTATGGCCGTACTTGAAAAGAACTTGATTCCACTGAATACATTTTGCAAGACATCAAATTCTTCTATAATTGTTTTGCATACTAGATTTCAAATATTAATTATATATTAGTTTTATATATTAAATATTTAAGAAATTCAAGAAGCTATCGACAAAAATCTAAAAACAGATGTATGAAAGACACTAATAATTATCCGTTCCTTTCACGTCATGTTTACTCGGAATTATATCAGCGCGGACGGCCATTCATTCGTATCCTTATAAAGACATGGCGAGACAGCTCATATGAGCAGTAAGCTCGGCTGTATTAATGTCCAGGAAATATACAACGCGTGCAAGCCCCGTAGGTTGAATGAATATGCTATAATGCAGCTGGAGTGGCCGCCGAGATAAGGTTGAGTAACATGGCTCCACCTGACCGGCGTCGCTAAGCCTGTAACCTGAAAAGCTTTTGTCCTCAACCGCAAAGCCGATGCAGCGCTGATTAACCAAATCGAATACTCCGACTTCAGGTAAGGTGTTTTAAAATCCCATTCAAACCAAAAATTAGGATGAATGAATTTATTCGTGTTAAAAAAATAGTCGTCTGGATTTACACACACATATATTTAAATGTACCAGTACATGGTCATTTTTATGAAGTACAAACCAATATTGACTCGATACAGATCGGTATCATATTCTTTACTCTAGCTGCAAAAGATAACCGGAGTTGCACAAACAATGTCATTGTTCCATTAAACTCTTCCTAATACGGCAAGCTGCCTGTCGAGCAGGGTTTGCCTGAGCGCTTCTTCATTTATTAATCAGATCAATCTCAACAAAAACTCATCTCAGGTCCGAATAATAGCGCACTATGCTGCTGCCTCCGGTACAATAGGACCTTCAATTTTATTGTACTTTTGTGACTCAGCAGACTTTGTCTACAAATGCTGTTGATCTAACCATACTGTGGATTATGTAGTTTCTGGGCGGATTTGGAAGTAAATCAAATACCATAGACGGGTCAGCTTTCAGTAATTTCCTGGTATACATTATAACATTTACTCAAAGAAGCAAATTGAAAAACGTTTGACTAAAATATGCCAACAAAAGAAAAGTAAACATAATCAATGTTATATTCAGTGACCTGAGCCCAATGAAGTGCCTGGCTTTAGCGACAGGTAAATATGAGCCCAAGATCAGCTACAGTCCCATTCTGACACCGACAAACTTTCGACAGTAGAAAAAAACTGGCATGGTCAAGAGTGCTCGGTCAGAGCCTGAGCAGAGACTTCAAGATAAAGTTCAGGGAGTACAATGAAGTCACACATGAATTAGAATATTTAATAGGCATTATGCACAAAAGCCTTAAGCTCAATGCAGTGACTTCACGAACTGCAGGGAAGGAAGGGTCCAGAGAAGTTATCCTGTTTGCAAGTATTGCACTCATGCATGGAGCCAACAAAGAATATTGCAGTGACTATAAGGAGAGATCCTTCATCGTAGACTCCTGCTTCTCGGTATAGTTTTTTTCGAAATTGACCGGGATAACAGAACGAAACGAAAAATTATCCAGGGAAAAATAACAAAACGAAGCTTAAAAAACGTCCCAGAATAAAGATAAAAATCGGGAACATAGTTGTGAATAGAGGTGATATAATGAAACGTTACGCGAGAGAAAGATGTAGAGTGAACGATACGAGGCCTTCGATCAGTTGTGGTTCGAGATTGAACGAACATCACAAGTTCTCCAGGAGGCAAATAACGCGAAAATTTAGGAGTCCAAAGTTGAACCCTGGATTAATAAGAGGAGGATATACAAAAAAGCTCACTCGCTGCAAAACCTACTCATGTAAGTGCTTTAGTTTGTGCGTGAGGCAGTTTTTAACTTTAAAAAATGAACATTTCCTCAAAATCGGTGCAAAGATGCATCTAATTAAAACAATGGTATATATAGAATATTCTTCGCGCTAAACCGGACAACAATAACAATAAGTCACGAGGCGCGTGATGGTCCCCTCAAAACGAGTAAAAGGCGACGGTAAAGCCGGAGATTCAGTACTAAGAAATTGTTTAAGCATTTAATTTTTACAACCCGTTTCAGTTATGTGATTCTCCTGAACAATTGGAATTTCCAGTTCACGCCATCTCCAAAATTATCTTCTCTTCTCAATTACAAGCTTAAAATCAATAGACATATCATTCGATTTGTAAAGCGAAGATCCAAGGACTTCAGAAGCATTTTTCTGATTTATTTATATGCTGTATTATATATTGTAAAAAATAAGGACAGCTGAGATTGAATAAAAATAAAAAAATTCTCAACAACTAATAATAATAAACAAATAAACTCGAAATTAGAAAAAAAAGACATTCTAGAGTCGCGAGATATTTGCATTACGAATCGAATGAACTGTTTCTCGATGTTGTTGCCCGTAAATGAAAAAAAGAGATTTTCCTATTTTCAGTTTTTCACATGTCACAATTTCAATTTTTTGAATGATTCATATGATTAAAATGTGCTTGTGCAACATACAGACAACTTTTTGTTCAAACATAAATATATTATTATACTTATCATGTGGTCTTGCTTGAGACGTTCACGTTGAGCGTTGGTGTCGGAATGTCTAAAAAACTCAAGAAGCTACCGCACGCACATAGAGCGCTGCAGCGAGACTGTATCTTCATACACTAATTCTGCCCTGAGTCTTGAAATAGCTACGCATCGACGCCACCTGTCACGAGCGCCCATATTTCCTACTTTCATATCAGTTTTGGTCACCGACCGACAAAATCAGAGATATGAGCTACCAAGGGAGTTGTGTTTTAGCCTTCAAATTTTCGTAAGAGAACTTTGGTAGAGCGCTCGCGTGAGTTGAACTAAGTTTCTTTCTGTTCATGAAGTAACATCTGATAGCGTGTGATATGAATTTCTGATGATAAGAAAAGGCATTCACTATATTGTGTCAATAATTTATGTTCGCAATGCTGAGATAAAATCTCTCATGTAAGTCATATGATCAATTGATGGACTTCCAAGGACAAAAATAAATTCATACCTACTTTTAATCAATAACCAATATATCAATATTCAGTGTGCCCGGAACGTCTCTCGTTTAATCTGTATGATATAAATCATTTCCACACGCTCAAGGCTGCTCAAACTTATGCTCCAACACTGAAAACACTCATCGGTCATAAGTGGTGCATGATTGCTTGTTTTTATAACAAAATATTAGACTCGGGCATTTTGGCAGCAACTCGCGATGCCACAGTCGGTGCCAGTGCAGTGCGTGTCAGGCTTGTGACGACGCACCAAGGCGAGCTGTGCAACGCACCTTATTTTATTAGTGTTTGCCTCTGTTGAAGAAATGAACAAATTTGGAATGTTATAAGAAATATTATACTACATTAGATTGCAACTCATGCTTGGTGAATGAAAATTAGTGTATGGTAATATCTACTTAAACAGTTTTGTATATGACGAAAACCCGTCTAAATTTCTCGATTTTCACTAATTAGTGAAATTTGATTGGTTCAGCCGAAAAAATTAACTATTTTCATGCACCTAAGTTTTTGCATGTGAGAAGAAAACTTCATTGCTATAAATACTCATTACTGATCAAGAAATTTCATAATTAATACGTAATTAAAAGTTTGTAATTTCAAATGCTATTCGTATCAGTTATATTAACAAATAATTTCATGTTCGTGCGAACTATCGCTATCCTAATATTACGGTAACTGCGGAAGTTCACTCAGACGTTTCATGCGTGTATTATTTCTTCTGAGTACTTGAAATTTGGCAGCCATTTTACTTTACCTGGAATGAACCTACTTTGATAATTGTTACCTACTTGGAATATTATTCACAAGTCAAAACACTTTTTTGCGTGCCATTAATGAATTTTTATGGCAGGTAAAATAACAATTTGATGCTCAAATAATAAATATAATAAATATTTTGAAGCTTCCAGTGTCTGGCGCTCAATCCTTGAGAATGAGATTTAACTTAAAAAACAAATTTTGAATAAATTCACATTATTCAGGGTGATACGAGCCTAGCTGGTGAATACATAAATGCTTAGTAATAGATTAACGATTTTCATACTATTTTTGTTTGTTAATTGAAATGATATTAAAAGTTTCTAATCATTTCTAAAGGATATATTAGATATATCATATATAGTATTCGCGACCCTTTTTTATTGGATCTGCCATACCTTTCTCAGTTTGCAATGAACATTTCCTTTGAGATGACGTGTCAGAATTAATTATTTAAAAGAAAGTGATGGATGTGTACAGTGACCCCGAGAAGCATGTCTTGCTGAAGAACAACGTCAAGATGCCAATACTGGGCTTGGGTAAGAAGCATATTGTCGCAAGGGATAAATCGTTAAAAGTTATTGGAATTTATCAGCTCGAACGTAGGCGTATCGGAGCAATTATTACTCATAATTATTTACCCTTATGCTAACTATCTGCTTTTAAACAAATCATTTTTGTACTTAATAAAATAGTTAAAATTCAAATTACAAGTTTATTCGTATTGTTGCATAGGTAAAGTAACCAATATCTTTTCTATGAAAGATTAGCAAGCCTTACAACTAAGCGTACCCACCTAGAAATATTGATTGTTTTATCACTGAAATTAAGTAACACACCTTCACAATAATGACGTGCATTAAACATGTAATAAATATAATTAGTTCTCTGAGTGCTGTACATGACGCAGGCACCTCGCACTACGGCGGGTTCTCAGGCGCCGCGGTGCAGCACGCCGTCCGCAGCTGCGGATGTCGCCACATCGACACCGCTAAGCGCTACGGCGTCGAGGCCGCCA
Organism: Hyalella azteca; assembly: GCF_000764305.2. NCBI lineage: Eukaryota > Metazoa > Arthropoda > Malacostraca > Amphipoda > Hyalellidae > Hyalella > Hyalella azteca. Next base: position 25,444 of record NW_025931354.1, read on the forward strand.
TTGCCGACGCTGTGCAGGCAGGGACACACTTACAAATTAAATGGGTGCTAGATTGTTTAGATAGAAACCTCTACAAGCAAGGACAGGGAAAGTCGCTGTAGTGTCTGAGGAACATTGCTGGGAAATAAGACACTTGGGTTCAGTACTGGGCAGGGTGGCCCAGTGGGTACAGTTAGTACCAGAGATTGTCGCAGAGAGGCGCGGGTTCGATCGCAGTTCCGTGCGCCAGTTTCTGGTCAGAATCGGCAGGGAGGCCTGGCGGTTAAGCACAACAGAATTGGAGCAATGAGTTGTGTTCGAGACCGCAACAAGCTGTGAATGTTCTGTGATGTTAAGAATCGGCGACAGGCATACGGCCTAATAAACGCTGAAACCGCTACTATTATATTATAAATCAACATTGCCCATGTCGTTGATGGTTATTAATATTTCTAACATTATCTAAACTTAGTGTAGCAAAAGGTTTAGTTAATTGATAGGGCGAGTGTTGGTATAGGCATCTGTATTATGAAATATAGCATCTCTGGATGGCATGATAGAATTTGCGACAAACAATGACGATTCTTCAAAGAATTGGAATACAAAAATTATTTTAAATACTTTGAATAAATATACTAATAAAACTTTAATACGTACAGATAAAAATTTCAACCACATTGCTTGTTGTATCCTTAGTCTAAAATGATGAAATTACACGAAGAAAAAATACTGCCGAATCTGTTGCATTAAATGCCGCTGCTCCCGAGCAGGCGTCTGGAGTGCCCCGGGAAGAAGTGTTCTTAGCCACCAAGTGCTGGCCCAGCGACTACGGGAAGACCTCCACCCGCGCCGCCTTCAGGGGCTCCTGTGACAGGTTCCGCTCCGACTACATAGGTCAGGGGGCCGTACTGTCATAAGTCGCTCAAGTACACGTAGCAGCCTAAGTACACGTAGCGGCCAAAGTACACGTAGCCGCAAAAGTACACGTAGCCGCCCAAGCACTCGTAGCGGCCAGAGCACAAATGGCGCTCTAAGTAAGCGTAGCGGGATAGATGCACTTAGCGGGATAGGAACTCGTAGAGGGCTAGGTACACGTAGCGATCTGAGTACACGTATAGCGGCCCAAATACACGTAACGGTCAAAGTACACGTAGCCGCTCAAGTATACACGTAGCAGCCCAATTACACGTAGCTGCCCAAGTACTCATAGCAGCCCTAGTACACTTAGCCGCTCAAGTACAAATGGAGGGCTAAGTAAGCGTAGCGGGATAGATGCACTTGAGGGATAGGAACTCGTAGAGGGCTAGGTACTTGTAGCGATCTGAGTACACGTAGCGGCCCGAGTACAGGTAGCAGCGATTCTTTTGTAATTGCCGAGTACGGTGTAGAATTTCCAGTACAGAATCCTAAAGATGGTCATTATTCTCACACAACTAAACAATGATATTCTTGTGTTTACGTGAAAATACTAATAAAAAGAGCGTCAATTACAATCTCAACAATAAATTTAATATTTATGATATCGGTTGGTACAGGAAATACTGCTCATAGAGAATCTAACTTCGCTTATCAGTAAAGATTAACGCATTAAGAGAATATACAGGCTATAATATAATTGCGCAACAATCGGTGAAACTCTAACTAAGCGCGCGCTTCAAATTTATTGTATTGCTATATTCATTGCGCTTCCTTTTTAGCGCATTTTCTCATTTATGGAAAAAATGCTCTATTGTGCTCGTCATGTCCGACCGACCGTCTGTCTGTCCGTCCGTCCGTGACTTCACGTTTTCTTCAACGAGAAAATGCGCGCTGTCACTCACTGCAGTGAGTACTGAGTTATANATAATAAAGTGTAAGTTGAAGTGCAAACCTACTAAATTACGTCCAACTATTTCCTTGGGGAGGATATATAGCCATATCGTCGGAAACTTTTACAGTGTCGCGACAATAGGCATTGATTTCAATAAATAATTTTCATATAGAATTAATTTTTAACCGATATATTTTCAGATATGTACCTCTTGCACTGGCCTTTGGTACCGTCTTGGTGCACCGACAGCAAGCAGCTTCTTAGTGAGACTTGGCGGACGCTTGAGGTAAATGTGAAATGTATTAATAATATTGTTGTATAAATGTTTAAATCAGTACAATTAGCGTATGAAGAAATAGTATTGCACCAAGATGACATCTAAATCGTGTATCTTAAGCGACGATTGATATGTTTACTCTAACTTTGTTTCTCCTGCGAATCTCAAAATTTTAGACCATTTGAAAAATTATCCGTACTGTATTCCGTGACAGAAAAATACATTTAATCTAACGGGGAAAAAACAAGTACTAAAAATTTAATTTAATAACTGTTTAATCGAAGACGCGTAATACTAGTGTTTGATTATTAAAATTTAATAGTAAAAAATAAATGACGGCAGCTGTTATACGACGAGGAGCGCGTGCGGTGCATCGGCGTGAGCAACTTCGACGAGTCGGACTTGCTGGAACTGCTGTCAGACCCCGAGCTCAGTACAACACCTCACATAAACCAGTGCGAGTTCCATCCCTTCCACAACCCCATCAGGATAAGAGACTTTTGCTCACAACATCACATCCAGTTTGAGGTGAGCTTTCTTCATTAACGTCTTGCTCGGCTCCGATGACAGAATCGTTTCACGAAAGATTATAACTTTATAGAATAGAATAGAATAGAAGTGTCGGCGTTGAAGAAATAGGCCCATGGCCTGTTGCCGATTCTTGAACTTTTCGTGACTTGATTCACAAGGGATCCGGCCTTTGGAACCCGATCTTTCTATAACTGACGATTGATTGAGACAGCTGCTGGACTTATTGCCTGATAAGGTATATCCCTAGATAGGATTGTAAGGTTGTTTTACTTATATTTAGGTATTTCTAGATTCTTTTACTTTTAGATTTTCCTGAGTTCGATTATAAATGGATATGCATTTGTTATAAACGGAGCAGCTGGGTCCGAAAATGTCTGACTCAAAGTGAGCACGATTTTGGGATTTCTGATTCAAATATTTAAAAAAAAAATTTCGATTTGATATTTAGCTCGGATAAATCAACAACTACAAGAAATGTATTTCGACGCATTTTCTACAACCATTAATGTGAACAAATGTTGTTGAAACCACAATTAATAGCGCTCACGTAGAAACATAACTTTATTTTACAGGGCTACTGTCCACTGGGCAAAGGTAAGATATTGGACGACCCTGTGCTGGTCGAGATGGCTAAAGTCTACCGCAAGTCTGTATCACAGATACTGATCAGGTGGAACATTCAGCAGCGCGTCGTTTGTATACCAAAGTCTACCAAGCCAGAGAGAGTCGAGATCAACTCACAGGTTGGAATGAAGGTTGTTTGAGTTTGGATTTTTTGCTTAGATTAAGTGGTTAGGTTGAAACTGTGATAGTCGAGTTTGAAATCAATCGTTTAAGGCTTGGTCCAAAGTTTCAAGAGTACATACAGGGTGAACCAGAATTAACTGACCCTTTTAATTTGTTAATAAATGAAAAACTAAGAAAGTTATGAAGTTGAAACTTGTTTTATTTAAAAGAAGAACATTTTTATGGTAATATTGTATCCTAGTTTTTAGGATACAATATTATGTACAAGATTTTAACTAATACATATTATTAATACATAATAAATATTTTAACTAATACAATAATAAAATATTGTAATAGGATACAATATTTTAACTAGGATACAATATTACCATAAAAATGTTCTTCTTTTAAATAAAACAAGTTTCAACTTCATAACGTTCTTAGTTTTATATTTATTAACAAAGTAAAAGGGTCAGTTAATTCTGGTTCACCCTGTATAACTTAATTATTATGTTTATTTGTAGGTGTTCGACTTCAGTTTGTCAGAGGAGGATATGGCAAAACTTTCCAGTCTTCCACAAACGCTGACAATTTTCGACAGGCAAGAAATACAGAGCAGAGTGGACAACCCTCTACCTGACGGCTACAGACTACATTATGGCTCGTCTTTAAATAACGGAACATAATAAATTTATCCAATATAATAAATACATGCTAAGTTTACCTACAATCATGATCATGATTATCCTTCAGTGATAATAATCATTACCTAGGCGAAACAATATCTGTAAAAATTGATAATTCTTTAAGGTATGGTTCACAGGTGCGAGACTCACGAACAAAATATTGTGTTAATATGTTCTTGTCGTTCATGGATTTAGCACCAGTCAGCTATCGAGCAGCATACGAGGACGAATATCATAATGAGCAAAAAATTGCAAGATTACTGAAAATCTGTGAACAGTATAATACAATATTCATTTAAATAATTAACAAATCCTAAATCATCATTGCGCTGGAGTTGACGGTTAATTGAAGATAGCAAAATTACCTATAACAATAATTAAGCACTGACAAAATAGACTTTATGTGCAACATGCGTCGTCTATACAGGATCATTGAGTTAGCAAAACACAATTGTAGGTTGACTGAAGACCACAACTTTACATACAACAATAATACCTCAGTGACAAAATAGACTTAATGTGCAACATGCGTCGTCTATACAGGATCATTGAGTTAGCAAAACACAATTGTAGGTTCACTGAAGACCACAACTTTACATACAACAATAATACCTCAGTGACAAAATAGACTTTGTGACTCGGGCCTATTTTTATATGCAACATGCGTCGTCTATACAGGATCATTGAGTTAGTAAAACACGATAAAGCTTGACTGTAGACAACAACAGTACCTACAACAATAATACCTCACAGACAAAATACAGTGCATACGTAAATCTATAGAAGATCATTGAGTTGATCAAGTAGTGCAGCAGGAGGCTCAGCCAGTGACTCGAAGGTGTCGAGGTGCCCGACGTGGTGGTCGTCGAGGAGCGCGAGGAGGGCGTCTCGCAGCCTCTGCACGTCGTACTCTGTGTGGCGTCTGCCCTGACGATGGCCGTCCAGCACCGTCAGGTCACTGCCCGCTGGATGCGGCATCAAGAGGGGGCTTTAGGCACGGGGCAGTTGTGACATCAAGCAATAGGTGCTAAATTGACCAACCATCCAATCAAGGACTGAGAATACAACTATCCAATCAAAGACCAAGAGGACATCCATACACTCAAAGACTAAGAGGACATCAATCCAATCAAAGACTGAGACTACAACCATACACTCAAAGACTAAGAGGACATCCATCCAATCAAAGACTGAGACTACAACCATCCACTCAAAGACTAAGAGGACATCCATCCAATCAAAGACTGAGACTACACCAATCCAATCAAAGACTAAGAGTACATCCATCCAATCAACGACAGAGACTACAATCATCCAATCAAAGACTAAGAGCACATCCATCCAATCAAAGACTAAGAGGACATCTATCCAATCAAAGACTAAGACTACAACCATCCACTCAGAAACTAAGAGTACATCCATCCAATGAAAGAGTAAAACTACAACCATCCAATCAAAGACAAATGCTAGAACCATTCAAAACAATAAAAATACAGGGAATGGTGTGTATAGTTTCCCTATATAAAGTACATCAATGTCGACACTTCATTTTCGATGGTGTGGATGTAGTCTGGGCAATGAGTAACCATCAACGCAATTAAATTTTTCATGTAGAGGTCTGTGACCCAACAGCTGCAACACGAGAATTACTTACATAAACTGACAGTAGAGCAGGCGCAAGGTGTTCTTTAAAGAGAATTGCGTTATTGATGTTGAACGCTTTACTGAGGCGCAACGTGTCATTGAAAATTTTAGTTTAGAGTTCGTTAATACGGAAATAAATATAATTAGCGGTAAGAGACAAGGGCAATTACTCCATGAAAAGAAACAGGTTGGAACTTCACTACTGCGCAGTTATCAACTTTTGAGATACTCCAGTCTATATTTAGTTATTGCTTGGATTTCAAGGGAAAATTTGTCATTGTTAATTTTAAAGGGATATTTTTATAAGTACTCTCAGGAACTCAAACGTTCGCTGCAGTCAAACGAGATGACACAACGTCTCTGATATGTTCCTTCTATTCCCATTGTGTCAATATTCAATATATTCAAACATAATTGGGTTAGCTCTAGTTACTCAAGATCACACGAAGTGAGCGTAATAAGTTTAATTCGCTATTGGTCATAGGAATTAAGAAGTTCGGAAATTCTACTCTGCACGCCAAAACGCATAAAAATAAACTTACATCGTAGAGACTCTATCCTGGGCTTGGCGATCGCTCTAAGGAAATGATAATACTCGATGAAATCCATGCCATGAGATGCTTTCAGCACCAGCTGACACTGGTCTTCCCATTTCTCCATGCTCCGGCAGTCAGAAATGGCGTCTTCTACCTGCAATGAGAATGGATTTAAATAATTTGTACTAAATTTCGGACGTACGCGATCTGTTAAATACTGTAGTTAACGATCATGAGGGAAAAATAAAGAACGATGATGAGGAAATATACTGCATCTAAAGAACGAATATGTGGGAAATATACTACAGCAATCACATGTTTATTCTGAACAAAATCGCTTGGTTTGTTGTTGCTCTGACGGTGGCTTTGCTTTTCATCATCAATCGTGATATGTACTCATTACTGAAACTCTTTTAAGAGATAAGGTAACATTGTACTAACATAATAACATGGCAAAAAAATTCGTCTGTTGATCATTTTCAGGGTATAAGATGAAAAATCTGTCGGAAATGAATTTCTTCACAGTCTTATCGAAACTATTATAAAATTTAAGGTTACGAATAAAATTATTAAATTTAAAAACGAAAACCATATGAAAACAATGCAGGAGAAAATTAAATTCAAAATGATACTAAGACATCATATTGGTCCTTTAATGGTGACGTAGCCAAATTCATAACATGGACATTATCATTCGTTTTTGCCCTGCCCTGAAAATTAGGAGAAATAAACACAATTTCGTTAACTTTCAACCATTTCATACTAAGATTCGGTATAACAAATAGATAATAAATTATATAGTTTGGTAAATGTTGTAAATTATGCAGTTAAGCCAGCTCTAAAATCTCCTGTCCATTTTTAAACAAAACGTTGAACTCCTCCGTTTTTAGGAAGAGGGCTGTTTAAGAAGTGTGAATTGAGTTATGAACTTACTTATGAACACTACACGTTCATAAGTAAGCGATGTCACAGCAAACTTTCAAAAAATTACGTTTCAAAAAATTGAAAAACGACAATTTACACAGAAAGTATCATTGAACAGCAAACAATTAAATTGAGAACAAATTTCAATTCTAATTTAATGCTTCAGAGGGTTTTCATACGCATGTAAGATACGTAGCAGTCCCTCTGGCGGGAAAGCGAATAAGTAGACGGAGGGCGTCGCGCGATTCCTCGGAGCTCTCAAAATTGGAATTCTTCCATAAATGTGAGTCATATCCATTTTTATTCATAACAGAAAACAAACTAAGAACGAGCAATGTTTCTAATAACGTATGGAATTATTTATATCGAAACCAAATCTGAAAAACATTTCAAATCCGGAATATCATGAGAGAGGAATATTTCCGTTGGCCAAAATGGCGTGTTTTTCAACTACTACGTACGGAAATTGTAATTCGGATGAAAACGAATTTTTTTGTTGTGAATGATGTAAGCCTTGTAAGGGATTTTTGTTTTGTATTTCTTTACAATAAAAGTAACATGATGCTACTTGAAGCCAGATTGTTTTGTCGAATTCATCATTAGCTACTAGTCTACTACTAGCTAGGCGTCGAACACGAACAGCATATACCTACAAATGATATAGCTAATTAATATGGTAGGCCTAAAATGATATAGCTAATGCTATGGAGGTGGAGGCAACACCGCATTTACCGCAACAGTACTGACTGTACTGTCAGTCTGTCAGTACACAGTACATAATAAATGAATGAAGATGATTATCTTCTAGCAGTCTAGCACTCTAGCTAGCTACTGGGTGTTTAAAACTTGAGGGGCTTGGATGTGCAGACTGCAGAGTGTAATTGTAAAGTTTTGCTCTGGATATCTTTTTTTTTGTTCAGTAGGTATTGTGTTTGTGTGGTTGCTGAATCAGAGTGGAAATCTAAGATTAGAGGTTCACTTAAAAAAAAGCGTTCCGCCTTGAAAAAAAAAACGTTCCAGGCAAGTGGCAACTAGAAACAGGTTTGCAGGTCGTCAGAAATCGGCCTCGGCATGAACGTTACATCAGGCAACACAGAGAAAATCCCAATATTGTTAATTGTGCGTGTCACTCACGGCTAAGCAAGAGGAATCTACTGAAAGACACGTTGTGCTCAGTAGAACACGTTGTGCTCAGTAGAAGTTACAAGGTCGCTACTGACACCAGTTGAAACTCATCACTCACAGTCACCGATGCGCAAGGAAGATCTTGGGAAGGCTGCTTAAGCTTTGCGCCCCACATGAACGTTTCCGAGGTCGCCGGTAGAGACGCGTCACTCTCCGGTGAGCAAATGATATCTTGAGGAGGCCTCACAACGTTGCAGCCGGTAAAGGATGTACTCTTGATTCTGAAAAAAGTTCCATTAGATCTTGCCGATATACTTGAATGCAAAAGTCGCCTATATACGAGTTGATTAAAGAGCACTTGATGTATTAGTTGTTCAGAGTTTGACCAGTTGATTCAGAGCACACCAAATTATTTTCATTTACGTCATAATTAATTTACTCCTTAATTTTTTTCATTATTTCTTAAAATCATACCTGAAACTGATTTGGAAGATATGCTAGCATCCGACTCCCAACCAGCTCAAACGAACGCGGATTCGATTGCATGCAATCTATTCCTTTGTATCATATTAGTTAAACTGCACATGAAGAAAAAAATTGTCAAAATTGGCATTGTTGCATTTTATGTAGAAAAATAAACGTGATCATTGAACATAAAAATTTTTGAATTCAAAGATTGTATCGAAACATCATATAATAATTAGTGGAAGGGCTGACTATCAGAACATTAGGTACATTAAAAAGCTAATTCTTTCATTTTATGCGATCCTCCTTAGCAAATATGGTAAACAATGCTAAACACGAATGCATATTACTTGAATTAAATAATGACTGCCGTTAGTGAGTAATGAATGGCAAAAAGAGTCTCGCCAGTCGCCACTCTCCTTAGTCCTTACTACTCACTCAGAGTAAACTAACAGCTCATCGGCAAGAACTAAATAGGCTAGCTATGGCTTATAGTACTATTTACTCATGACATAATGAATATAAAAAACATTTATTGCACCTATTCGTTACGTCAGCTTTCAAAATGAGGATAAACTCATCGGCAATCGAAGAAAGTTCAAGAATCTTATCGAAGAAGAAGCATTGCACATCACACTTGACTGACTAGACAGACTACCGGTAGCGTACTTGAAAAATTTAGCATTCAAAACTTTAGATTCTGTGAACCTCGTAATTTATACATTATTAGAACTTTAGACGGCTCACAATATATCGTGTAAAATTTTCACTCAATAATAGTCTCGATTGATAATAATATTATCAATAATAGCACACGATTGATACTGCATGCAATGCATGTATAACAATTACGACCGTTATTAAACCATTCTGTTGAATGTCAATTACTAAAAATTTACAATATAGAAGAATTGAAATATTTCTTTTCTTCACGGAGTATATTGATATCATATTGTTGGTATCTCTGTCACGTGTCACCTTCTATGTTATTGTTTCGGTACAGATGGTACTCCTGAATCCTGATCGCAAGTAGTTTTCAGGTCTCGATGCTGAAAACTATCATCAGTTTTTTATTTGTCGATGAATTCATAGGCAGTTTTTTATGTATTTGTGAGTGAATATACAAAGTAAAGATGTTATTCTTTTAGATTTTCATCAATATTGACATAACTACATTATTTTTCTAGGCGCTTGAAATAAGAAATGTAGCATTAC
>NW_025931354.1:35389-52786 GCF_000764305.2 Hyalella azteca
GAGGTGCGAATGCGAATTTATTTACAAAGTTTATGCACGTGTTACCCCAAATCTCTAATTTTACCCTTAAACAGTCAAATGGCAACAATAAAATTTGTCTCTACTGTAAGTTCAGCACGTGTTAATATACAGTCTGACCGCTTTGACATGACCGCAACTATGCGCAATCTTCAGCAAACGTTTTATTTGTTTACATTACGATGTTTATGTTTTTTCTGCAAGATATTTTTGGCGGAAACGGTAAAGCAATGCGGATTGCGGAAGTTGAAAATTTTACGAAATGACATGTTTGCGAAGTGCAAACCGCGATTTTTTAATCAAACAAAAATTTATGACATTCGAGCCGCGAGATTTCATACCTACTGAAATTATATGATATTAGAGCCGCGATATTTCAGACAAAAATAGGACTTTTCCAGACTAGCATTGATGTACACAGAGTGCTCGTGGGGACCTGCACAAAGAAGGCACCTTTGGGGTGAATTACATCCTTCAGCAAGGTGCCACAACTTCTGACACTTGTAGCATAGCATTGGTGGAGCCACAAAAGGTCGCACAGGATAGGATACATATCCTATTTTCACTCTGCTTGGTAGAGTTTTTCCCTCAAATACATAGTGGCAAAGCAGAGAGTTTTTTAGACTCTCCCTCAAGTTCATTTTTGAGTCCTATAAGTAGACCAGTAAAGTATCATGCATAGTGGCAAAGCAGAGAGTTTTTTAGACTCTCCCTCAAGTTCATTTTTGAGTCCTATAAGTAGACCAGTAAAGTATCATGGATACAAGTTTTATCATGCTTAAGAAATTGGTTTAAATTTTGAGTAAATGAGGAAATTAAAAGTGAACTGGTTCTAGAAAAGCTCTGGTTTGCCACTATGCAGTCAAATACAACCTTAAGGGTAGCAGATGGCTCACATTTTCCATTGTGGAATCTGTCTAGGCACACAATGTTCACAACAACAAAGTCACCAGCAGTGGTAATTTCTTTTATTTCATCTATGCTAGCACTGGGATCAATTGGACCAAACACTCCACAGACTCTCACATCCGATCCAGGGTGATAGCAACAAACTGACCACTTGCCAATTGTTGAAACTGCAAGGAAGTTGAACATTTCTTGACCACTAAGTGAACGCAATTCCAAGGCTATTAATTGTTGATGCGGATTTGTCAAAATAATTAGTTCACTAATGGCTCCAAAAGGCAAGTCCCTTATGCCTTTGGTCAGGCCAATTGGATCCTTCAGAAACGTTATGGCATCGCCATCAGGACCCAGTGGCTTCACCAAAATAGTCTGACCAGTGACCACTGACCAGACCCAGCACTTTTCAGGTTAGCATTTGATGGGAGTTTTATTCCAGGTCCACTACTGGATTGGGAATCCCTTGACATTCCTTGACAAGCCATTGCTACACGCTTCACTTTTGTACCAACAAGATTTTCTGAAGACCCACTTGTTTCCCAAACCCTGCGTTTTTGGCTGGCACCAACATTCACATTTGGAGTTGCATCAATGAGACTATCAGTATCTAGATCTGAATCCTCAACTATAGTACCCTGAAGTCTGAACATCCATTCCATCAATCACAATTTTATTCACAAATTCACAATGACCCCTGAGCCAGAGCCAAAGTCAGCTGGAGGGCCAAACCCTGACCCAGCAAGACAGTCTGAGACTGAGTCCATACCTAACAACAGACAACTCAACTAACAACTAACAAAAAAGATGGCAACTTGCAGTCAAAATGAAGGAAGTAGGAGACAGAGTAAAAAAATAGAATAAAAACGAATGACTGACAAACCCTTGTGGGAGAAAGCCAGTCGTGTTACTTAATGACTTTGGTCTGGAAATCCTTCAAAAATTAACTCTAAGAGAACTTTTATCAGTAAATCAATCAGAGAGCGCAAAATGGCACACCTGCTTACACAACGAACGCAACTGACTTTCTCACTCCCAGGGCACTGATGCTTGATAGTGATTTTTTTTTTATAATTGATTTTAAGACTTCTGGTATGAATATATCACACCTCCCAGCCTGAGCACAACTCTTTGTTGAAAACTTGTATTATCTTGCCGCTTTACTTTCAATTTGGGTTTCTGTTGCTCACCAACCGGTGATTATTGTGTAGAAGAGACAAGAGAATTAGGCACTGAGTATAATAAATATGGCAACATTTTGTGACGTTTCATTGTTGCTGACGCGTAGTGAAGTGTTTTGAGAGTCACGTGAAGGCAACAGAACTTATGTAACGCACACGGTTTTTTTATAGTTTTTCATTTCTCGATGCGTCCTTAATGTGTCGGAATATACCGCGTTTACCCTAGTGACAATCTGATAAACCAGAGATTTTTTTAGAATAAGTTCATTTTCAATTTCCTCATCTACTCAAGATTTCAACTAATTCTTATTTATGATAATGCTGGTATCCATGATACTTTACCAGTCTACTTATAGGACTCAAAAATGAACTTGAGGGAGCGTCTAAAAAACTCTCTGCTTTGCCACTATGAATTGTTCTATCAACATGAGGGTCATGATGACATGACCTGCAGCCTGCCTTCTTGCTGTGGAACATGTCTATTTTTTGAGCAATGTCTAGAGCATTCCTGTCATTTTTGGAGCCATGAGATCCCCACTAATGGCTAATTTAATTACCTTCTATCTAATTATTGACAAATGGGCACAATTGGGCCATAAGATATTGAATATTGTGAGAATTTGTCTCAAGTGAATAGCACTGGGTGTCCTGGGGCTGGATTATCAAAACTTCGTAACTTTTTGTATTTAACGACAAAAAAGTTATGTGGCACGTAAGTACACCCTAATTTTGGCATTATCAAAACTTTCGTACGCAAGTCTTAGCTAAAAGCGTAAATATTTTTCCCGCGCAAATGTTTCCCGCTCAAATGTTTTGATAATACCACCGCTAGTATTACGTTGTCTTGGCAACGCTACTCGTAAGTCGATTTTGCGTACTTACGAAGTTTTGATAATACGGCCCCTGGACTCCTGCCATGGTCAGGAAGATGTGCCAGGTGCGCGGGAATTTATTTTGTCATTTTAACGACCTTCGCGGTGCGCCAAACTATGCTGGTAAAAAAATGCGCCGTGCGCCGTGCGCCGTACTTTAGAAAGCTAAAATAGTTCTACTATTTTAGTCGACAATATACAATATGACTTTGGAGAAAATTTCTTCTAAAATAAAGTTCTAGATTTCTCATTCACCAAATTTCCGTATCAAGAAAAATCATATATTATTGAAAGATAATTAAAGGCATACTGTACTGAGTAATGTGAGTATTACGTCTGTTCCTCCACATACTGCTCGTGCGCGGCAGAGCGACGTAGAATTGATGGCTGGGATTGCGCGAACACGTGCGCGAAGAGAATCAATTTTCATTACATTGCGCCAACTGAGCACAGCAATAGCTTAAAAAAAGTGAAAATGCGCGAGAAAATTCACTGAAAACATACATCATCCTGAGTGTGGGACTCCTGGTGGATTCTAAATGACCAACCACTTCCTACAATTCCATCATTTCCCAAAGTGAAAAATATAGCAGAAGCAAGAAGCCACCTTGATGATACTGACCTTTTATTTGGAATATAACTCAGAATTTTCCTAAAATGGCTGGTAAAAATGATTGTTTCATGCTGCAATTTATGGTTAAAAAATTACTACTGAAAATTACTACCAAATAGTGGAAATTAATCACTAATGGAAATTGGCCATTTTTTCACTTTTTAACTGAATAAGTAAGAAAAAGGCCAAAGGAGTGGGTGAAATTGGCCAGATGGCATCATTTTTTATTTGATTCATGGGTGGCTTTTGCCAAATTTTTCACTTATGCCACTAGGAGTGATCTTACTCTTGTAAATAAGATGAACCGCGCTGGTACTAAATTTTACTTGTAGATAGGGCTTTTGAATAATTTATCTAGAAATAAAAATTAGAAAAAAATAGTACATTTTAGCCTGCAATTTTCCAAAATCAACAGGGAAATAATCTTTTTAGCCCTTGAATATTTGGAACATTCTTACCTATATTCCAGATTTGGTTGGCACCAAAATATTAGCTAAGATATAAAAAGAAAGGCTATTAACTGTCCAAGCTGTGAAGTATGGCGTTTCAGGTTGAGATATTGGAATATTTTCAAGCTCTCCCATCAGCCATCTTGCCCATGAATAGGCATGCTTGATCAATCACAAATTATGGATCAACACCAATGTCACCACATGTATTCCCCCACTTGTGACAGTTCCTTGTATTTGTCTACTACAGCAATTGTAATGTGTGTGTTAGTGCTGCTCATGGCACATGAGCTGCATCAATCATAATGCATATATTCATGGTGGAATTCTAGGAAATGGTTGGTCATTTAGATCCACCTGGATGGTGTTGGTGAGAGCACTCCAGCGCTAGTCACTTGAGGAGATGGGGTGCAATTTGAAGGCCTTCCGAGAGTGCTATTTGTTTACGATGGGACACATATTTCTTAAGGAAATGGCAGTTATTTGGGTGCTGGAGCGCAGTAATGTACTTGTTTGGACCATCCCGCTCCTATTGAAGCGAGACGAGCATGCTGCTAGCCCACTCATATTGGAGCACGCACTCCTGCTGACCTGCTCATATTGGAGCGTGAAGCTGTCCCGCTCCTATTGAAGCAAGTGTGCTCCTATTTATGGCCATTGCGATCCTCAATTACATAGGTACATGTTGATTTAGAAGGCATTTAGAATGCCTTCATGTGCAAATGTCCATGCTGATCATTGTGCATTGACCTTATTGATAGTAAATTGTGATCTATGGAGAAGCATAATTGGCAACTGCCATCTGCCTCAATTGACCTCAGTTGCCTTACCCATGTTATGCCATACGCTACATTTTGGGTAACTGTGGTCTGCATTTTTACACAACATGTGATGTGTACTTGTTAATTTATTACCTTCCTCGATTTCATCTGCTACCTTCAATAACACCTTGGTTGCCACTTGGCAACTACTTCACTTGACTTGCTGCTCATAAGAAAGTATAATACTGGTCAGAATTACAATTAGTAAGGTACAATTATTACATAATAGTTTGAAAGCTTTTTCAATCATGCTAGAAAACTGAGCCACAACTTTTGAAAGTTGTAGCTCAGTTTTGTTTACAAAATAGATCATTTCCATTGGAAGTTTGCATCACAAGTGCTGTGGCCATGCTAGTGGTATTGATGGTGGTTGGCTGCTGCTAGATAGCATAAATCTTAGTTATTGCTGAAATTTTGCTGCTGCAGTCATATATTTTGTTTTTCACTCTAAATTTATTGGCTCATTTGTCTACCTTTATTAACAAATATATACATACAAGATAATTCATTAATCTACTAGTCAAATCCTTGCAATCAGGCATGGAATATGTGCTTTCCTAGTTGTAACTTAAGCTTTCATGTCATTTTTGGAGCTGAGAGATTTCCACTATGTGAAACATCTCCTATCATCTAACTGTCAGCAGAAGTGCATGATGGGCACATGATATTCCATATTTATTGAAATAAGTAACTTGGGAGCCCCTAGACTTTAGTAATATGTTAGAAAATTCCAATCTTGCTTGATAATTCAAAAAAAAAAAAAAAGCAGACAAGCTCTTGTTGCAGCTTGGTAGTTGGCACCTTGCACAATCTTACCCTGTTGTCTTTGAGGCAATGAATTTGGCATCCTGAGTCTGGCCAGTCATAATTAGAGCTTTCTTAACTGTTTTTGGAGTTGCAAAATGGCTAAGCTAGCTGAATTGTCTCCCATTTAATTGGTATCAACATTATGATTGAACCATGAGATTTCAATTCTATCCAAAAAAGTTACTGGAGCCATGAGATTTCCAGAAAAAATTTTACAATCTTACATCATCATGCATAAAATGTAAAGATATTGAATGAAATCTTAGAGCCAATTAGGAAATGCAATATTAATGGTTACTAGAATATCTCTTGCTTGCATAATGCACCCTGGACCACAAACATATTGTCTGTGCAACTAATAAGTTATCCAAACTTGGATAAAGTGTAGGTTTCACAAAATTTGCTTGTTTAAAATACCCTGCTCTCAAGAGTTAATGGTCTACTAAGAACATAATCAATCCTTTCACTTAGCACAGAGCATTGAACAGAAAAAAACCACAGTTTTCAACAAATTTCACAGTTTGATCCAACAGATCATCTTTGAAAAAAATTTAAGTACATATTGCTAAGAATCCAATGCATTGCTAAGTGCAAGTTAGATTGAAAGAAGTATTTTACATAAGGAGTGTATATTTACTGTTGCATGGAAATTAGATTCTTACTAATTGATTCGCTGATTAGTGATAAATGCCTCTAGAGACCAATTTTTCTGACCAACTTTCATTTATAAGCCTCAGAAGAATCAGATATTTGTAAACCTTCCAGCTTATCTCCTTCCCATTGAATTGTGAATATTGTGCAATGCTATATTCCACATTATGTAGACAATGAATTATAATGGAGACTGATTTGATTTTTCTGAATTCAAATGTTATGCATACAATCAGATCACATGTGGGTCAAAATGTATTTTTAAAAAATCTGACCTGCATAATTCTCTGATTTCATAGTTGAATAAGAGGTATTTGAAAATGGTTCTGAGAGCAATTTTGAAGATGAAAAATGGTTCCATTTAAAGTACCATTAGTACAATTACAGTGAGCAAAAGGAAATTAACAATATCTCAAAGTTATGTTAAGGACCAAAAAGTTATTGCTCGTCTTGCTGCTTACATGTTTGCCTTTATAATTGTATTCTCATCTCAATGCTTATACATTAATTTTGATGCTTAAATATGTTCATGTCATTATGATTTTATGCTTGTCTCAATGCTTTTATGATCATTCTCATGATTGCATGCCCGCCTTGATGCTCATATACTTTTGATGTTACAGTTAAGAAGGCAGTGGAAGCAGCGAGCTGTGAGCCATGCAGACTCCTGGTGGTTCTAGCCGACCTGCTCGGCGGTGTGGTCGGCCTAAACGCTTTGATGACTCGGACTCTGATGATGCTGCTTCCCAATCAGGTCAGTCAAAATGAAGCTCATTTCAATTCAGGCTATTTAACCATGACCAAACCATTGAAATTGAAACCATTGAAAGGAGTAATCTAGAAAATAGTAGATCTTTAAAAAAAAGAAAGCCTTTGCTAATGAAATAAAGTACCTATAAATTTTATACTACAGGATTTGAAAATCTACAGAATCTCTTTTACCCAAATTTCTTGTTAAAATAATTTATTCGTTTTGTATTTATCATTTTGTATATATTTATCATAACCTTGTATTGGTGTGGCACAGTTACCTCGATTTAATATAAAATTTTATTTTTTATCAGCATCAAAGAGAGTTGCAGCTTCAAAAAGAAGGATAATGATGCAAGACTCGGATGATGAAACGCCTGCTAAGAGGCAAAGAATTCTCACATCCAAAGTGCTATCATTCAGGCCAAGCTTTCAGCCTTCAACCCGAGACAAAATCAATTGGGCAGCTGCAAGGAAACGACGGCCTGCACCCAAGTCCAGTTCTGGAAAATGGCCTCAAAGAAATGGTAAGCCATAATTACATCAAAATAATTGATGTGAATTATGTTAGCGGAAAAAACTCAAAACTAGCTACTGCCACATTTGAGATATCCATAATGATTTGAATCTTGATTTATACCTGCTAATATTGTTAAAATTTGACAATATTTTACAGATTTCGAGAGTTAGAAGCCTTGAAAATTGAAATTACCTTAGACCTGAAGCCATTGTGTATTGAAGTCTGATTTACTTTATTATTCCATTAATTGTAGCAAAAAATGCCGATGGATCAACTGATGACGATGAAGAAGGTGATGAGGACGACGAAGAGGGAAATTTGGAAGATGATGAAAGAGAGAATAACGAAGGAGAAGAAAATATGGAGGACAATGGACAGGAGGATGAAGAGGAAGAAGACACCAATGACGAGGGAGAAATGAACGCAGAAGAGGAGCTGGAGAGCATGTTATCCGAGTACAGGGAAATGTTTGGCAAGGCTGTTACTGTGGACATGTCCAAAGAAAATGCCATTGCCAATGGAAACGTAGAGCAGGCTAAAGAAGAGCTCAAAGAGAACCAGAAAGCTAAGCATGAATGTGAAAATTGTGTTGCACAGAAGGAAGAAATAGAACACCTTGAAGAGATGATAAAGCTCAAGGATGTTGAAATGCAGCAAATTCTGGCAACTGTCAACTCAGCCAAGAGTATGGGTCAGAAATTTCCTACAAGTTTAAGCGAGAATATCAAGAAACGAATATCATACCATAAACTGTACCTCGAGGCCGAAAAGAAGATGCATAGCAGCCTCATTGACTCTAAGAAGTGGGAGGCAAAACACATCGCAGCTGCCAAGAGAGTCAAAGAACTAGAGCAAAAATGCGAGGCTCTCGAGCTCAAACTAAAATCGGAAATGAAGAAACAGGCTCATAAAACTCCTGGGTTTGTTGAAGTTCCTGCTGCTAAAATGAAAGAGTTCATAGAAATTAAGAACTTCCATTACAAAAACTGCAATAAAATGCACAACAAACTTGAGCATCTCTCCAAGGAGAATGCGACTGTGGTTCAAACCCTCCAGAGAAGTGAGCAAGAGTTCAAGAACAAATTCTTGCGAATGAAGAAGCATTATAACATGTTACTTGAGTATTATCTTCAGAAGGATGCTCGTCTGTCGAAACGAAAGGATTTCCTTGACAAGAAGATGGCTGTGTACAAGGATGTTGGCAGCAGGCACCAAATTCTCAGAGATGCTGCCAAGTATCTCAATGAAAATCAATTAGTGTTTCTATCGGGTCAGTTGTCCACTGAGAAGAATCTCACGGGCAAGGGGAATTGCTTGCCTTCAAACTACCGCGAGTTGCTACTGTCAATTTTCCAGCGCAGCTCCACAGCTTATAAGGTACTGAAGAGCTTCGGTTTTAATTTTCCCCCCGTGTTGTCCATACAACAGCTGGCTCAGTCTGAAGCTGTGCGGCCCAGCGAAGGCTCCTACGCGATGCTTGGGATGAAGAGCAGACCAGTACCCGCCCATAAACGCACGCTCAGAGCGCTGTGTTCTGACGAAGAAGATGAGGAAATAGCGGACCTGCTTGACGCGTCAACGGCGCAGCACAATCAGAGCATCGTCACTGACGAGGAAGCAGAGGACGGCGTAGACGGGGACTACGGTGACGTGCAGCCTGAGGAGATCAACGAAGAAGAGGAAGAAGAGGGTGGAGCAGATTACCTCTCAGACGATGAACCTAAATTCCCCAGCAAGCTGAAGGAGGCGCAAACTGCCGCCGCCGGAGGAGACGAACTCCAGCAAGAGTACCAGACGGACATCCAGGAGCAGCTAGATAATCAGCTCTCCAGTGAGCTCACTGCGGAACCCCAATTTGAGACCGTGGAAGCCGACGGTGTCATGTCCGATCATTCACTGGCAGAGCAAGTGGATGTCATGGAACAAGTTGTACGTCGGGTGACGGACGTAGTCCAACTGGAGTCTTTAGATCCCATCCAGACCGACCAGATTCAGGAGCAAATCGAAATTGACGACAGTTTGGCTGGACCTGATGAAGCGGCAACAGTTGTTGATGGAACAGCTGTGGTTGTCACCACCACCGACAGTGTGACCGTCCCGGCCGTTGGTGCGAACGATGTCGTTGTCAGTGACATTCAACTGCCTAGCGCGGCTGCGGAGCCGGACGTCGCAGTAGCAACTAATGTTGACGCGCCCGTCACGTCTCCAGAGGTGCCCGAGAATATTGAAATTGCAGCTGAGACACAAGATGATGAGTCCGCTTTGTAGTGAGCAACACTTCAATGTTACTCGACTCTACCCAGGAAATGAATTTCAATGTTTGATATTTTTTTTAATATCGATTGTCATGGCATCCAGCGTATTCAGAAGCAAGATTATAAATGTAACATTAAAGTTTTTGTGTGTTGGCACTGGGATTCGGGAATGAACAATGACAAATAAATGTATAATTTTTCATTTCTTATCATAAGGAATAAGACAGTTACGCCTTAGGAATGATCACAGTTGCTTATTCTTTGAAAACTTAATTTGTTAACAAGAAGTCATACAATTTAACACTAGGATGTGACTTAACTAATTTTTGATGCAGTTTTGAATTGTACTATTGATGTACATGTTGAATATTACAGCATTTGACAATGACGTGGAATTTTCATAATTATTAATGTTCAGTTCGACGTAATGGTTATAATTTTTGAGAACAGGTCTTTAAAAAAGGAAATTAGCGACCCAGAGAATATTATATGATCCTTTACATTACAAACTACATGATCTGCAATGAAAACTAGATTTTCGGATGTAAATAGTGTGAATAAAAGTTGATGTCGCTATTAGGTAGTTTCTTCTAAATCTACAAAAGGTTATCTTCTTGTTAAAAAATTTATTGTTGCTTATAGGACGAAGATATACCTATGCAAAATCTCTCAATCATTGCATAACATCCTGGCACTTTCGTCAATTCTCAATTTGTTAACAGAAACTGAGCGATGGCATTGTCTCGTTTTCTCTATATCCAAACATGTTCACCTTAGGTACAAAATAATGATAACTGTAAATATATTCTTACACGACTCCGTTATTAATTTCCGATACTTTAAAAATAGATTGGCGGCGCTAGAAATCCTGAGCTGAGATAAGATGTTAGTCGTGGTCTAGCGATATTTTTGATGACTATGAATCTCCTTGGCTATTTCTGGGCACGGCTTAAAATTTCAGGTGCGCGCTGGGATTAAATATTTCAATGCAATTACCACTATTTCGAAAGGATATAATAAAGGTACAGAATTTGCCAGGTTTGTATTACCACAACCGTATGGACATGAAATTCTTTGAATATGCATTAGCTTTACTTGGTTAGAACTTTCAGGTGAAAAAAATACGGAATTGTGATATCTTGATGGGAATCAGGTAGAAGAGATTCGTGCGATAAGAATGTCTAGCTTCAAAGCAGTGCTGGCTCACAGTCAACTCTTTGAGCTAAGCAATCTAATCTGTGAACTAAGAGAATAACTAAAGAGTTTCGTACAGAACTAGTTTTTTTCAGTGTGTTTGTCTATCAACCACATTTTAGATTAAGAGTACATTTGCAAGGCACCTTACCTTCAGTAGCTCAGCAAGCAGCTGACGCCAGACCTGCAAGATGTTTGTTGCATTGATCCAGTTATGGTTGATGGACAGCGTGTCTTCCTGCTCAGAGAAAAACTTGCTACTCTCAGTCCTGCCAATATTTAGCCTGATTTTACTCTTATCTCTTGAATTACAAAGTATTGGTACAACAGCACAGGTATTAGGGTTGCAGCACAAATTGCATGATAGGTCCATTCTTCAGTGTAAAAGCTGATTAAACATACGTATTCAGGATTATGTGAATTAATCCTAGACTTTATTGTATGAAATGAATGTTATCAGGGAAACATGGATTCACATTTCTAACTAACAGCTCACCAAGTTCCAGACTTGGTGATGCCATCCTGAAGGCACAAAGATGGTCTCCCCCGGCTCCTGAATCACCGTCAAGGCTCCTAGTGCATCCAAGCTGTCAACAAGTGCCTGCTTATAACTTATGCAAATATTTTCACAAAATATATTAATATTTTTATCGAAAATTTATAATTTTTCGCTAAGAAAATTACTAGTAGTAAGTTCAATTCAAGTTTTAACCAATTTTACTAACTTGCATCTGGTAGTTTCAATTAGGCTGAATAATGTTGCAAGCACAAAGTGCGCCCCAGGAGACAAATGCAACTCAATTTATGACGGAACAATGAATACCACAGTTGAATAGTTTTTGCATTATTAACAATTCACCAATTTGAATATATTTTAACAGGCTAAGCACAAATCTAAAATAATAATAAGTAGCGGTTGCAGCGTTTAGTAGGCCGTAGGCCTGTCGCCGATTCTTAACTTCGCAGAACATTCACAGCCTTTTTGCGGTATCGAACTCGCAACTCACTGCTACAATTCTGCTGTGCTTAACCGCCCGGCCTCCTCGCCGATTCTGACCAGAAACTGGCGCACAGAGCTGGGATCGAACCCGCGCCTCCCTCAATCTTGGAACTCTGAACTTTAACCACTGGGCCAACCTTCCTAAATATCTTCTTCCAACTGGATATATATAGATATATAAATTGATAAAATTGATTCCATTATTACATAATATGAACTAAGTAAGTTTGCTGTCACAGAACATTGATGGCTGTTTTACATTCTGCGCTTCCTGATTTACATGACAAGGAGCCAATGATAATAATATGAAGAATGATACGGTAAAACTCACTTCTGGCCGCTCTTGGCGATGTCATAAGGCAAAGAACCCATACAGTCCTTTAAACTTTCTTCAGCACCAGGAGGGAAAAAAATCCATTTCTTGCGGCCACACACGTTGGCTGACCAGCTGTATGATTGGAAGACATCTGCATGGAATGGTGTCCTGTTCAAGAATTTCATTCATTTTATGAGGGTATTGAAAATTTTCTTCAGTAAGCCATTGCCTTGTTATAAGAAAATATTGAAAAACATGAGCTTATGTCCCAGTTACTTATTTCGAAGGTTTCTTCTTCAATGTGCGACAAATTCAGTTGATGTGATACCAAAATTATGTCTTGTGAAGAACTGAATAGTATATTTTTTCTTCTATGCTTCAAGGAGAACAGACAATGGGATAAATTCTTCAACATGAAACTTGGTGGAATCAGACATTCAACAATTAATTTAATGTATTCTAAAACTCATATAGTAATACAAACTCACATCTGAGCTTAAGTTACAAGTCTTACCAGCTGCCCTTTGGTCCCAGGTAGACGAAGCGATAGTCATCTTGGCTGTCCTCACGCTTCTCCCAGAACTCATTCAGCCAGTCAGAGCAAAAGAATATTGGGGTCCTGTAAATCTTGGCTTCAGGATAGGCTCTCACAAAATGCCAATCCTGCAAGCCAACCAAATTTCTTGACTTTACTGGATATAAATTTATATTCCCATTGCTGAAGATATTTTTTCTAATACATTTAAAATAATTTTTGTGGAATTTATTGAAAGATTTTATTCTAAAAATATTTGAAAAATGAAAAGATATTAGCTGAATTAAAATAATTTGTGGAATTATTGAAATATTGAAGGCATTAGACAACAAAACTGCATAGATGATAGAGTTTTTAATGCTGAGATATCAGATAAGGTCATTCAAAATTTCCAAATCAAAATCTACTACATCTATTACTGTGAATGCTAACAAAAAATTCTTTCAGACAGCAATAAACCTAATTCAATATGTCCAGTTCAAATGAAAGAGATGAAAATATATTACAGCCAACTTATATGCAACATCAATATATGCACACCTTGAGATAGAGGCATTTTTGATGGGACTTGTTCTCTTCACACTTGTGATTCAGCCAGTACTTAGAGAGATAGTTTTTCAATAGAAATGTTTCTTTCTGCTGAGAATTATAATGCTTTTGGTCACAATCAGCAACAGGAACTTCTGCAAGACCTGAAAATCAAAAAATGGTAAATGTTTTGTTGGCAAAGAGCAATGTTTAAAATTTAGAAATACAAATAATTTAGCATTTAGGTATGGTATAGGTAGTTTTCTTGGATATTATAAAATTCAATCTCTTAATTTTTAGTGGTCATGTAAAAATTTTCCAGGAATAGTGAGCAATGTAACTCAAATATTACAATGAGAATAATTTAAAGAAAGCAATTAATAAAAATATACCTGAATGTTATAACAGGATATATTTTAGGCAAGAGCCCTTGGCCCTTCGTTCAACTATTTAAGCCTGTTTTATTAGCTATTACAATAAAAATTTGAAAGCTATTACTTTCAAAATTGAGACCCCATGGGCCATGACTGAGTCCTAATGTCAATGTCATTGCAAGGAACCTAGAAAAATAACATTTTTTGCAATTTAAATGAAAAATCAGCATTTTTTCATTAAATGAATTAGTTAATATATAAAAAAATTATATTTTCAATGTAAAAGTTCAATGTCAGCATCCATATTAGACCAGATCATCCAGAATCCAGATGACCTAATCCAAAACAAAATTAAAAAAAAAGCAAATTTTCATCAAATTTGTCAACTTTTCATCAAATTTGTCAACTTTTCATCAAGTTAGCTAGCCATTGAATATAAAAGGATGGATGGGACAGCAATATAATATATAAATTTAAATTAAGATAGAGATATTTATTACAGCATATGTGTTTTCATAGAATTAGGCTATACCTACCGGTACTCTAATAATAATATGCGTTTAAAATTACTTTTTAAAGACTACACTTCCAAAGAATCCAGTGTCTCCAATCTTACAGATGTACAATCACTACAATGAATTTCTCATTTAATTTTCGAATTAAAAAAATTAGTTTTTCAATTTTTTTAATATATATATATTTTTTCAAAATTAATTATTCCATTAATTGATTCATGCATTGCCTCTGACTTCACAGAAGTGTGCAAAATTTTAGATCAATTAGACAGGTAGGTAAAACTGTAAAAGTGTGTCAGATATTAGTTATAAGATTTGTAGCTGACAAAATTATTTTTTTAATTTTTTTTAATATTTAAAAATTTTTTTAAATTTTTCAAATCTTTTATTTTGACATTTGATTCATGCATTTTCTCCAACTTTACACAAGTGTGCAAAATTTCAGATCGATAGGATAAGTAGAAGTGTGTAGTGTGTTAAATTTTTCATTATAAGATTTGTAGCAGTCTAGCAGACAGACAGACAGACAAACAAACAGACAAGAAGTGAAGTTAAAGAGAAGTGTTGTAAAAAGAATCAAAAGTAACGGTAAAAGGCTATGACTCTTATGTCTTATCTTATAAAGTTATAGGCCTAAGTAATGTAAGTATCGTATTTTTGCAAATGAATCATAACTTCATAAGCATAATCAAGATGTTTTTTGGAGTAAATAGAAAAATAATGTTTAAAAGAATAATAAAATACCAACCGTATTTATGAACTAGATGATCCACGTCGATTTTGTTGTCACTAACCCAGATCTTTCGAGCTGCCCATTCAGCAGTTAGCCATGACTGAAAAATGCACGGTAAATTGGGTTCCATATAGCGACGAAAAAATGTATCATAAGTGAATTCGTTGCTAACAGACGGAAACAACGAGAGCTCATCTCCAAGTTGAATATTTTTGCTAACAACTGGCGACTGCAATTCAATCATTTTCCTCATACAACCTGAATGTTCAACAGTTCAACATGATAATGAACGTGTCCTTGTTCATTCATTTCTGTCACTCCTCAAATCAAAACAGTGCCAGAATGGTAAGCGCAACGTAAGTTCAACTTAGAGTGTAACCTGGAGGAAAATGGTTACCAAAACTTGCGGGTAATATTGAAAATGGACCTCAAGATAGAAATGATAATTAATGAATGGTCAAAACAAATTAAAATAATAGAGATAATTTAAATAAAGTACAAATTTTGATAGAACTGCAAAATTTCATTGTGTTTGGCCACAGTGAACTTTCCATTTACGTGTAAATACTTGAGTTTCGTGTCTCCATTGGGTTTACATTACGTGATAAAAGGACCAACACACGCAGTCACAACAGAATCCACGTCGTCTGCAACTTGCGACTGACAGTCAGCTGGCACACCCGAGAGTGAGTGTGTGCTGGTGCAGAGATTCGAAAAAATATAGTGATCATCACATCCGATTTACAAAAAAATGTTCACAAACGTCATTCATTATAGTTTTTGCATTGTTTAATATTAGATTTCATGCTTTTTGTTCATTTCCTGCTCACTGGATCTATTTTTTAGACAAGAAATGTTCACGCAATTATTCAACACTCAACAGATGGAATCTCTGTTACGATTTTTGCCGATTGCGTTTATTGGAGCGTCCGTGCAAACTTATTGAAAAATTAGAACATAATATTTCTTTATTCCGGTGTATTTCAGGTGCATTTTGCCGATATCATTTGCGGTTCCAAGGTTTGCATTAAGTTTAGGTTAAAAATCTACCACTGCTGGAGCTGGTGACTGAATGGGCAACCAATGTATTTCATACTATTTGGGCTTGAACGTTCATTGCATTAAGAATTTTAATTGTTCTCAATTCACTATCATTCTCACATGATATGACTCAGTTTTGTGAATTAAAATTGTGCAAACATGGTTTAAACGCGTTTCTTAAAGTTAGATGGAATTTGGAAATAGTTTATTTTAAATAAAAACGGTGAAATTGTATGGCCATTCATGTCAGTACAGATGAGTTACTAAATGAACAAGTGAAGTTGTTATTCAACGAATAATGGTAACTTTTAATTAAACGTCAGGTGAAAGTTTACGTTATAGTTGAAGTTGACAATACATATAACATGGAATCTCAAATTCGACGAAAAATTTGATTTTCAATTTAAAGCACTCACTTTAAAATAAAATAATTATATATATTATTGAGTGTCAAGTTTAACAAGATGAAGACCGAATCCAAAAACGAAACTTCTTTGTCAAACGCAAACGGACGCACCGACGAATCATTGGAATCGAACACCGAAAACGAGGAGATGGAGCCTGCTTCGACTGCGTGCCCCAGCTCTCAGCTGATGCTCGGCTTGCTCGACGAGTTCACTCAAATTTATAAGGACAAGCTCGAGCGGCTCGAGAATTCTTCTCTCAAGATGGAGGAAAAAAATTATTTACAAGTGAGTACATTTTTCTACCTATTATTCAACAAATATTATAATGGTGGGCAGGGTGGCCCAAATAAATAGGGCAGGTTGGCCCAGTGGGGGTACCGTTAGTACCATGCAGAGATTGGAGCAAAGAGGCGCGGGTTCGATCCCAGCTCTGTGCGCCAGTTTCTGGTCAGAATCGGCGAGGAGGCCGGGCGGTTAAGACCAGAAGAATTGGAGCAGTGAGTTGCGTGTTCGAAACCGCAACAAGCTGTGAATGTTCTGTGATGTTAAGAATCACCGACAGGCCTACAACCTAGGAAATGCTGAAGCCGCTATTATTATTATTATTATTATTATTATTATTATTATTATTATTATTACTACTACAGGGTGCGCCTGAGAAACTTACTTATTTGAAAAAATTCCTCTGCGGTTAGTTGGTCGGGTAGAGGGGCGAGAGGGGGTGCATCTGAAGGAGAAAGTTCCCAAGTTTGTTTCTCAAAGTTTTTCAAATACATTTGCTGTTGTGCAAGAATTAACTGAACGCGATTTTGCTGCCCGTCAAATGCATGTGAAATGCTGGTTGACAACCTGCCTGAAGACGCGATCGTTATTTTCAGTGACGAGGCTCACTTCCACATTTCCGGCTGCGTCAACAA
>NW_025931355.1:0-47646 GCF_000764305.2 Hyalella azteca
GGTGTTGCATTAAACGCCATGAAACCTTTACAGACTGCGCTTTAATTAATTTAATTTAATTACTTTGATTTCATTAATGTAATTTATTTGATTTTATTTAATTTAATTAATTTAATTTAATTTATTTATCCATTTAAATCCACTACCTCATACCACAGTGATTATTTTTATGCTATTTGACGGATCAATCAAGTGTCTTATCACTACTATATGAATATTATATTATTTTTACTATACAAGTATGGTCCCCAATAGAGTCTCATATACCGTCTAAATATGAACACAGTTTATCTGTATAATTCAAAAACAAAAATACGCAGCTTGAATTTTTTCGATCACACGATTTTTTATAGTTATTTTACCTTTCTCCAGTTGTGGATTCTAGGATTTGCCTCAAGGATTTTCCGCTATTCTTTTCTGTAATTAAAATTCTACGGGAAAGAAAAATTTAATATCTCAGTTAGAGAGAAGACTTATTACATATATTGCAAACTACGCAGGGAAAGGAAATTAATAAAATTGTGATTTAAAATTTATTGATGTTACCCTCCCTCTCCCCCCCCACTCGAAATGGGTTATTAATTAATTAATGGGATTTAAACTTAGTGATAAATAATACATTAAATTATTCATTTATCGAGTCATTCATTTATTCATTCATAATAATGCACGATGGACGTTCCAAAATTGAAAAAAATACACGCATATAAGGGAGTTAGAGAATGTCCTGATGTGAAAGAAAAAACAATAAAAGTTTATCGTCATTTAAATTTTAAACTTTTATTGTCTGAAAGTTACACGTCCTCACCCTAATTGGCCTTTAAAACGGCCAAGTCCGCGAACAAAAAAGACCAATAAAAAGCCCATAACTCAATATATATACTAGTATAATAGTGGTTCCGGTGTAAAAATGTCATTTATTTTTTAAAATTTAAGTATGAAGTACCTTTATCATAAATTTTAGCTCGACAACGCAATTGAAAAAAACTAAATCGCGAAATTTGTCCTTGTTGCATGTGTGACGACTATGATGCATAGTCCAGCGCGACTATGATGGTTAATAATAAATCAACATTATTTATGAATCACATCTATACTATTCATAAAATTAAGAGTTATATTTATATTTGAAATTATATTTTATTCATGAATAATACAATTACGAAGCCGTGTTATGATAGCGAAGCTGCCAATATGAAAAATTAATATGTAATAATAATCAAGTTAATAATATCAATAATCAGTATTTAATTTCCGTGATATTTCATTTTTTATTTAGATGAATGGGTAATATTATTCAAATCAGGCCAATATTATTCAGATCAGGTCAATATATTTTAGTAAATTCTCGATATTGATTTTTAAACTCCGTCAATAACTTCAGAATAGGCCTATATATTTTATGTTGAAATTAATCTTGCATTTTTACTCTGTTTTATCGGTAACTTCGTATACAATATGCTACAATGCATTATATTTGCATATTATACAAATGATATTCGTGTTAGTGACCAGTCGTGTAGAAAATGTAATGTGAAAAAAATGTGTAGAATGGTAAAGTTAAATTGAATTTTCCACGCATTCCCTCTAGCACTTCCCTCAGACACTTCTCTCTGACACACTTCCCTCTGAACCTTCCCTCCGACCCCTCTGACACTTCCCTCTGACACTGAGAGTTGTATGCGTGTTAAAATCATTTATAGAGAAGCTGAAAAGCTAAAAGCTTTAACTGGAGCAGTTCCATTAAAACGGGCCTAAGTACACGTGGCGTACTTACGTGTACTTAAAATCAAGTGTACCTAATACAAGTAGCGGACACGAGGCTATAGTTGTACACTCTGAAAGATGAATGGGTCACATTGTCCCAATACTAACCCGCTTTCTTATCCGTTGTACGATCAGCATGAGCTGACGTAGCAGTGATACGTGTTATTACAGAGCCTAACTGTGTCAGGATGACCCACATAGGTATATAAAATACATCGATATTTGGACAAAGTCATATTTATTTATTTCAATGTAGCATTCGATTCCTCGTTTCTGATTGGTTGGTTCAGCTTGAAAAGTAGACGGTGATTGGCTGACGGAAAAACAAATTTTGACCTATCATTAGCATTAAGATTTTAGAACCGCATTAAATCTAGACTATCATTAGAGAACTTTAATCTGCACTTAGAGAAAAATTGATGCGTCATAATATCCATATATAGACATACTTTCAGCACTTAACTATGATACCTACTCTTGCCGGGCTAAGTGGGTCAGGATTTAATTCATGGTCTAACTCACACATGGTCTAACTCGTAGTTCTTCATGGTCTAACTCACAAGAACAAAAAGTGCATCGTTTTTTGGACAAAATCTCATTAACTTATCTGAGTAATGAGCCATCCATATTTCTGTTCATTTCAGACAACCATTACATCCCATTACAATACCATCATCGCATCACTAATGGTAAGTAATGGTTAATGGACGCTTGCCGAGCTACCGTCAATTACACTTAAGTCACCACTTAACAGATAGTCGCCACTACTGCACTTAACTCCCAAACCTAGAAATTTATTCACATTAAGGCGATAAAAAGTCTTAAAATTTCACGAGTATCAGTTCAGCTGTTTTTAAAAATAGAATTAGTATTCATAACTCCTGAAATTCAACTCTAAAGTTAACGAAAATCTTGGAATCCATTCACATTAAAGCGATAAAAAGTCTCATAAATTCAAGAGGACTATTTCAGCCGTTTCTAAAATAGAATTAGTATTCAGAACTTTAAAATTCAACTAAAATTTTACGTCACTAATAACCTTATTATAGTTTTTGAATAACAATTTATAGTGCTCAATTAACACGTAATAAGCACAAAGCTTTTTCTTCGTCCATCGAAAGTCGGCGACTTGAGTGTGCTAGCGACGTAAGTGGTATTAGCGGTAGCAATATTTTTTTAACAAATGAATTGAATTTATTTTTTAGCATAATTTTCTATAATTGAATTCATTTTTTCATTTCATTCGCTTAATTTTTTTTAATGAATAGAAAATGTAAAAAGTAATTTACATTTTCGGCCCACCACAACAATGGCGTCTTTGTTGTGGTGGCACGTCACGCCGAACGATTTTACAACTCGGGAATTATTTTACTTTACATTACATCTTTTAAAAGTATTGATCCGAATTACTCCGCATAGTTAAAATTGTCCCGAAAAACATGCAGGTACTAAGAACTCGTAAATCAGAATTAATCACAATTAATTTATATACCATGTTGAGAAAATAACATAATAATTATAATAATATAATAGTGGTTTCAGCGTTGGTTTGGCCATTAGACTTGTTGGCAATTCTTAACATCGCTGAATATTCGCAGATTCCTGCGATCTCGAACACGCAACTCACTGCTCCAAATTTGTTGTGCTTCACTTCCCGGCCTCCTCGCCGATTCCGAACAGAAACTGTCTCAGGTAGCTGGGATCGAACCCGCAATTCTCTGAAGACAAAAAAGCGCTAGGGGTGTGTTCGCCAGTTACATTGAAAAACTGCTAAGAAATTATTTGACCAATAGTTAAAATTTTATTATTGAATTGGTATACAAAATTCATTTCGAAATTCCCAACATCGTTTTCTGATATTTTGAAATGACAGTAAAATGACGGCAAAATGGAATATCTCTGACTTTAATGAAATGTGGGTTTGAACGGCTCTATTTATAATTACATTATATTTTTAGGGATCGGGTGAAAGGGATTCTAAAATTGCTAATCATTTTTTATTTGTTCCTTTTTGCGTTAGAAAGCACAAGGTGTTGTTTCGCATTGCTTATTTCGTTGCACGATTGCCATGTCTAGTCTAGTTTTTACCCAGTTTAGTCACCTTCAATGACTGTTCATTTGACTAATTAATCATGAACGTTGTGCGCTTCAACAAGAGATAATCTATATACTTTCCGCCGACGGAGGTCACGTATAGCTTCGTAACAATGCAGAAATGCCTTGTATAGGTATTGAAGCCGAGGTCACGCCAATTCTAATCATTATTCATTGTCATACATTTTCCAGAGCACTGACTCGCCGTGCGCTGCGCGGTTTAGCGTCTATATAGTGTGGCCACTATACGCGCAGCGCAGCGCTGCTCTGCTTGAAGCGTCAGCATGCGTATTGTTGTGTTGTTGTAATTGCTCATCCTGGTAGTGGCGACCTGCAGGTAAGGGAGGGGGTGATAGGTCAGTTTTTTCCGAACACTTTGTGCCACTGGTAGTTCTACGACCATCACTTAGTTACTTTAATCAGAAATGACTGGGACTATAACATACCTGAAACGATCATGCCACTGCACATGAATAGAATTGCCTCATTTCTAGCGCATTTTCTCATTTATGGAAAAAATGCACTATTGTGCTCGCCATGTCCGTCTGTCAGTCCGTGACCTCAAGTTTTCGTCGACGAGAAAATGCGCTCTCTGTCACTCACTGCAGTGAGTACTGAGTTATATTTTTTTTTAAATTTGGTTGAGATCTAAGTTTGTTTTTGGCAGTTATCCAATAATTTCTTTATTATGAAAAGACTAAACCTACATACCTAAAATTTTTACTGCCTTTGTGCTGAAGTAGAATTTACACTTTTCTCGAGCTTGTTGGAGATCCACGTTCATTTACCGTGTTTATCGGTACTGGTGAATGACTCTAAAAATATTATTACTTTTTCCTCATAAATTAGAAAGAAATAACCTTATCACTTTGGAAATTTAACGTAAACGTGGGACTCTTGCAATTGCATTTGCACATTAATTTCCAAGCTTGCATTTATAAATGTCATTTTAATGAAAGCAAAAGTTATCAGAATCGAAAGAAACCACACGTTTCTTGCAGCAAAAACCCTTCGATACCAATAAAAGAAAAAGAAAATTTCCAACTACATCTCTCTACAGTTTGAAAATAACACATACCTAAAGGGATCGTTTCTTTAAACACCAGCTAACGGTAATAATAATAATAGAGTTTATATTGAGCTGTTAGTCTACTTATACCAATATATCAAGATGTCAAAAGTCTATTTACGTAACTCCCCTCATTTAACTGTTATTTTCTCCTCACATAATAGACTTGTCTCTGGGCATTTAGCTAGCTATGACCAAATTTAAAAAAATTCATTTTATTGGCTTTCAAAAAAGGTAAAAAAATCGAAAATGAAGTTAGTCTCAAAAAACATAGTATATGAGAACATTATTGAAAAATAGTGTTATTTTTGCTAATGTGCCTTTCTATTTCCCTAACAGTATGCAAATTAGATTAACTCAAAACTTGAAATGATGTTAAACTTATATTTAACGCAAAATTACTAGGTAATAGTTACAAAAATCTTCAATGATGTTCATCATATCAGCAATGATGATACAAAATGTGAAAAGAAATAAAAATGTAGACGAAATGGAAAAAAATTTACAAATTGACTTTGGTATCAAGAAGATAACTGTCTTGTCGTTGCTGTTTTTATTTCGTGTTTCTGCGATATGTTCTGAATGAATGTAGAGCAAGTTAGTGGATCTAGTAATATTATGACTATAAAATTGGTTTATTTTTCAACCAAAATCGAAGTCTTTTTTACTGAGGCTTATGCCGGAAATTGCCCACGAGTGAGATCACAAACCTGAAATAATCACATCCACTGCCCAGGGGTGGAGTTAACACTTTCCTGGAGTTTGGCGGAGGTCCAAGTTCGTTAACGGAAGTTATAGATTAATTGCCGATTTTTGAGGCGACTAAACTTATATACCTACCTGAAATGATCGAGTGTAAATTTATAATATTTTTTATGTTTGGTAGAAATGTAAGGTGATAATGTTGATACTATTCGTCCCTGTTCGGGATCAAGGTAATTTGCATCAGTTATTGGTTCATCACCTTAATCAGAAAAGGCTGAAATTACATTCATTATATTATTACAGCCACGCTTCAGTGTTATACTAACCTTTTTCAAGTTTGGCGGAGTTAAAAATGCGTTTGTGGCAGTTATATGGGCTTATTGTCTAATTCCGAGACGTCGGAAACTACATACCTGAAATCATTACAGCCATTGCGCCGGTGTAAAATTATCAATTTTTCGATTTTGATTGAGATCTTATTGGTTTTCCTCGCTTATCTATCATATTCTGGAAGGACTAAACTCACGCACCTGGAATTTAGCCAGCCTCAGTGCATGTGTAAAGTTTACACATTTCCCGAGTTGGTGGAGATCTAGGTTCTTTTGCCATAGCTAACCTTTCTGAAATAGCATCGGTTCATGTAGGAGCATGAAGGCATGTTACACAGTACGTGGAACACCTTGAAACTTAGAACTCGTATTTTCATGAGTGGAATGTAACAAAAGAATCTGATCATATTTTGAATGTGAATTATTGATGAATATTTTACTTGAGTTTGCACATGTTTTATTTCCCAATTTATTATACTAAGTTTTTATTTTGTTTTTGTTCACATTGGTATTTCTTAAAATGTGTACAGTACTTTAGTTTTATGCATGTTAAATTGCAAGCATTCGAATATGTCTATTAAAATTTCCTTTTTTTTATTTACCTGCGATTTCTGTGTATAATTTCCGAAGAACACAAATCTGCATAATTTCTTCTTGAATATGACCTTAAATTTTTCATAAATTTAGTAAATTTCAGTGAATTTCATTTGTACTTAATTAGTAATTCAAACTTTATAGACAATGCACTCATTTTCATGGACACATACCAGGATTTAAATTCGTACGTTGATGTTTCAGTTCATCAAGTTTATGTTTCTTTATAATAGATAATATTGCAAAACACTCTGCTATTAGACCTTTCATAGCCTTTCAATCATTTTATTCCAGGTAGGACAAAGTTAATCCAAAAAAACAGCATCTATTTAATAGAGTGAAATGTTTAGATTTAAATACTCAGTGTGCAAGTAGGTAATGAAAAATACAGTTGGAAAATATGGGTAAAGCTGTATTATATCTTTTCATGCTTCCTGTCATGATTTAATTCTTAAAGTATACAACAAACAATTATTTCTTGCATACAATTATCTCTCTAGGCTCAAACCCAGTCAAAAATCTAAGGCTTTTTTAAACAATTTCGGAGCAAAGCGTGCCTGTAAAATCGACGTGTCCTTTGCATCACCGCTTCAAGCTCTTCAAAATACAACAGGGCCGGCACATACTGTGGAGCGTCAAAAATTAATTAATCCATACAAAGCTTCTTCATAGCCGTGTTTGTCTAGTACGCCTATAATTTGAATTAAAAAGTGGACGCAATAAGCGACATTTTTCAAAAGCACTCTAATTCTGGGTATATAATCCTTTGTACATATTGAATACAAATTAAAGCATTTATTCCTACTTATTCAAGATTGCAGCAGAAGGCTTACCACATGAGAAGACCTAGACTACGATATTTAATTGCAATGCAACATGTAGCATATGCATTGCAAGCGCAAGCTGTCCAATGCACGTGCGTGCAGATCCTAGCAAATGAACTTTGGATTTTTCACCAGGCGTGAATTTTGTTAAGAAAAGCTAGAAGCAAACCGGTAATCGTAGGGAATGGCTACAGCACCAAAACAAGCATTTAATTTTCTTGTTCATAAATATTACCTTCTGAGATTATTTGTGATTTCATTTACAAAAAAAAAAATAAAAAAAATTTATATTAGATGGCATTTTCATAATTGAGAGTGCAAATCTAGTTCGTTTGTTTGTTTGCACAACAATATTTGTTTGCATAACAATGTTTATTTGCACATCAATGTTTGTTTACATAACAATGTTTATTTGCACATCAATGTTTATTTGCACATCAATGTTTGTTTGCACAACAGTGTTTGTTTGCACGACAGTGTTTGTTTGCACAATAATGCTTGTTGGCACGATAGTGTTTGTTTGCACAACAATGTTTGTTTGCAATACAATGTTTGTTTGAACGACAGTGTTTGTTTGCACAACAAGGTATGTTTGCACAATAATGTTTGTTGACACGACAGCGTTTGTTTGCACAATAATGTTTGTCTGCACAACATTGTTTGCTTGCACGACGATGTTTGTTTGCACGACAATGTTTGCTTGCACAACAATGTTTGTTTGCACAACAATGTTTGTTTGCACAACAATGTTTGCACAACAATGTTTGTATTCTATGCAGAGTCCAAACAATGTGTAAACAAAGCTCCTGAATGCCTTCGAAATCATAGAATAATTTATTTCAATTCAGCTCGAGGTAAATGAACAATTCGGGACCAGCAGTGTTGAATATTCAGCCAGGAATTGAAAAATTTGTGAGCATAATTTTAGAAATTACAAAATGTGCTGAATATTTTTGGATCTCTCCAGATTTTTATAAATTTATGTTAATAAGAAATTGCAAGCGAGCTGAAAACGACGTATTGAATTTGGATAGTTACCATTCAATACACAATACATTTCATTTGTTCAGACCTAAAGCTAGAAATGCTCTCCAATATTTTTATCATATGTGAGATGATACAAAGCCATATATTTAATATCATTGGCGTTTTTTGACCAAGAAGCAAAACGGGGCGAACAGGAGCTGGGTCGGTCATTCGGATGGCATACTAACATATTTATTTTAATGGTGGTGTACTGCAAGGGAGGGTGTCACGTTCTGTATACACTCCATACGTCGTTCTGCTACAGACAACATTCAAATTACTATACTAATTTACAATTAAACATAGAGGAACGCCTGAATTTTTTAGATAATAAATTCGTGAACATTAAATATACCATAGTTTAAGAGTATGGGAAACGTGTGCGTCAGTTCTGTGTACTCAATATGTTCCTCTAATTCGATTAAAAGTCTACTTGAGCGAGATAATTTACCATGGGCACTCGTCCGCTCACGTGCTGTAAGGGTAACTTAATTAATTACATTACAGATGAGGTGTCAGCATCGATAGGTCATTTACCATGGGCACTCGTCCGCTCACGTGCTGTAAGGGTAATTTAATTAATTACATTACAGATGAGGTGCCAGCATCGATAGGTCACTTACCATGGGCAATCGTCCGCTCACGTGCTGTAATGGTAACTTAATTAATTATATAAAAGATGAGGTGCCAGCATCGATAGGTCATTTACCAGGGGCACTCGTCCGCTCACCTGCTGTAAGGGTAACTTAATTAATTATGGTCAATGTCGATTGATGAAAACACATGCAGGGTGCTGTTCTTTTGGCCATATGAACTTTTTTTCTCATATTGGACATGTGGTATCAAACAAATCATATTGGACATGAGTTATCGAAAAAATGAAAACGCTGTCTTTGATTCCGTTTTGATATGTGGGGAAGGGGGAGGAAAATAAGTCAGTCATTGTAACTTGCTGCTCAATATAAAAGGGTTTTTACTTCCGTATCACGAAAAGAATTATCTACAGGTTCTCATAAGCGTGCGACCAGCACAAAATATTTCGCTTTAAACATTCAATATAAACAAAATACAATCACTCGAAAACCTTGTGTATATAGAGCGCTTATATAGTAAAATCAGTAAAATTCTTACGCCGTAAAGACCCACTGAAGAAGGGTAAGTTGCATTTCGTAAGCTGTAAATATTATTGATTTGCGTCAGCTCGCCAATGGAAAATGTTTATTCTCTATCAGGCACACCTTTTCCAATAATTTCCGTCTATCACTTCTTTCCATTAATTTATGAAACCGAAGAAGATAGTGGCAGGGAAAATTTTGTCGAGCTCGGAAGCAAAGATTAAGATTACAGATATGCCATTCAAAAACCGATATCATATGCATAACATACTAAAAACTACCTACATGGTAACCAAATTCACTATTCCCATCAGGAGAATTTGAAAAAATGTTCACAAATGCATGGCGAAAAGGTCTACGACCACTCCAATTCCAATTTCACTAATAAATTTTTGACTCTTATCCGAGTTTATACCCCAGTTGACATCAACCGACATCGTCCCCAAGGGCTAAGAACCCGTTAGGATAAAGTGAAAAAAGTTTCATGACAGCACAGGGAAGGGTTCCATGACCATTTACAAACTCGTGGGACAAATAATTTTTTACTAAAATCTGAATTTTTACCCCAGTTGACATCGACCGACGTCGGCCACAAAGGCTAAGAACAAACCGTGATGTTCCCAGGCGGGACGGCGAAGAGATTGGGGTCCATGCCCTGGTCGAGATCAGCCTTGCCGTTGCTGTTGGAGCATTGCTGGCAGTCTTTATGTAGGTGTTGGTCAGCCTTGCAGTCGTGGGTTAGATCCTGTGCTTTGATGTTCCTAAGGCCGTCCATGGATTTGGGTGCCGGCACCTTAGGGGGCTTCCTCCACATGTAGTTGGCCAGGGTGAACTCCAGAAGAGCACAAAACACGAAAGCTGCGGATAAAAAGCTTGATGGTTACATGAAAACTAAGCATATTTGATTCATGGCAGATAACTAACGACCGAAAAGTTTCCTACTGCCCGAAGATTTTCTTACTGAAAAACTCCAATGACCCATGCTCCGATTTGATACAGACAAAAACTGTTAAACTAATTTTCCGAATAAACGCACTAAAATTAAATTAAATAACATTAAATTCTATCAGTTGTGGTACGCCCCCCCCCCCCTTAATCGAATATGACCACATATGTAACCAATAATATTAATTATAATAATAATAATGATAATCGAAACTAAATAGTTTCCACAAAGAGGTGTCAATTTAATATTTTAAGTGATGATTTGGAGCGTATAGCAAAAATCCACACGATGCGTTAGGAGGCGTTAGGAGGCACCGGATTGATACCGGACGCCATCTGGGGTATTTTATAGTGTCAAAATTACGTGTCGTAGCTCAAATACTTGATTATTCGTGGAAAAATTGGAACAATTAATTTATTGAGTAGGCGAATGACATTCACATTTTGATTTGATTCCGATTAATGAAATGATTAAAAAATATACGATATCGTTTGTTCCTTTGCGGAATAATTAACTGATTTTCTTACCAAGTTGTATTATTTTTTGCAAATGTGTGTTTATTACGTGACACAGAATGTTAGTTATGAAAATCTGATTCAGTAAAAAATAAAAATGTGTGACTCAAATTTCAAAAATAGTTTTAGTTAAAAATGGAGTTTTGGACGCGCACAGGATTTTACCAGGGCCTTGTAAATGGTATATATACTAAATCCTATTGATTGAAGATCATATAATGCAATCAATATTACAATAAACAATTGATTCATGAAACTTAATCAGTTAAATTGTTCTCCTCGTTACTGATTGGAAAATTTCCTTTTTCTGTAGCCTTCTGATAGAATAATTTTATTGGCATGATTATTATTTCCCCGATGTTATTGAAATATATTATGAGATCGGTTAGAAAAAATTCGTGTATATATGCCCGATGTAAACCTGATAATGCTTATGTCATAATATTCAATACATATAATTTGTATCAATCATTTAAATATCAATGTTTTTAATGTTGTTTATAGTAATATCTTGATAAATTATCTATCATTAAGTTTATAGTACATAGAATTTAATTCAATTATGAATGTTGCGTTTTTGACACAATAACATCGCCAATGAGATCTTTCAGCTGGCAGAGCTCGAAGATAAATAAGCCGACCCAAGTTCTTTCTAATAAAATTTGCTAATAGACTTTAATAAGTAGAAAATTATTGTAACTAAGTCATTCGTTAGTGTAAGACGCGAGTTCAAAGAGGCGCGATGAACCCGAGGCAAATGCACAGTGCCCCAAACTCGCTGCTAAATCACATCTCGCTGCGCAGAGCTTCTCGCTTTCATTTAAATACAAAATTCAGTAGCAGTGTGAATTTGCCGGTCGTTTTGCTGGAGTAGATCGCCGTGTACGACTTGTAACAGCCTAATTGCTTTCTGCTGCTGGCATATCCTAGAATATCATAGAGTGTTTGCAAGCGAGCGTTATCATTTCGGGGATGGAATACTGGAGTAACTTTGGAGCATTCACCGTTGATGATGTTCGGCGAGAATGACATAGGTTATAATCATTTATGTAAAACAAATTGAAATAATGATGTTTTATAACGTGAAATTTAGCGTTATGCAACAAGGAAAATTGTTCGCTCACATTTTTGTTTTTCGCTGCGTTAACGTAATTTATATACCGTTTTTTTCGAATCTTGATGGATAGATAAGTTCGAATGTAGTGTCGAATCGTATGAAAAACACAATGATTGTGATGAACTAATCAAATTTATTGTAATGAATAAGTTATTTATTGTTGACTTTCATTGATTCTAGCAAACTGCTCCACAGTTTTCGTAATAGAAATTCCGACTGATCGATCAATCATTACTTTTGTTACCTAAAGAAATATTTCATGGTAACGTAAATAACTATTTATTTTAATCAAAATATGAAGTCTTGTGAAAATAATTCCAATAACAGAAAATGTTAGCATCAAAATAAGGTAACGATAGATATCCATGAAATTTATTCTTCAGTCCCCCGTAATATAGAGTTATTATATATGGACGATAAATATCCATAATATCCGTAATATAGACGTAATATAGACAACATCCTTAAAATAGACGATAAACATCCACGAGATTTGTTACCCGTAAAATAGACTTCACCTAATAGACCTTTAGTCACCCGTAAAATAGACTTCACGTCAACAGAGGAGACGAAACTAAATACTAAGTAAACAAACTCAGGGAATTTCTTATTTCTTCAGCCAAACTTGTAGAAGGAAAACATTTTGAATCAGAACTATTCGATGCCCGTAGGGTGCCTTCCTAATGTATAATAGATATCTCCTGTCTTTGAAATGATATATCGATAATTCCATATTACTAAAAATACATAATATTAAGGATAATATAATTAATAATTTATTCACGATAGTCATATTTTGTGAGGTAATTTTCGTTTCTTGAAGAAGATTCGGCTGAAAGCTTGAGCATCTTTTATTTTTAGACTTAAAAAATCGGATTTTAAGGAAGATTTGGCGCTAATCTGCGAAATCTATTAATACACCGCAAAAATGATAATGTAACTTTTACATTATAAAATAATGTAATTGTCAATCGTACAATTGACTTACGATTTATTTTGGCAACGTTTTTTTAATAATGGTAATCATGGAAGCATGAAAACAACCCATTGAATGTCGAACCGTCGGCCGGAATAAAAACCGTCGGCCGGAAAATAAAAACCGTCGAACCGTCGGCCGGAAAAGCTCGGATAAAGTTGCTAATGATACCTTCACTTGGCACTAAATTTTCATCCAAATAATGTCAGAAGTATTTTTTTCAAAATATATTTAGTTTATTTACAAAATTAAATAAATATAGTATATTTTTCCAAGCGTTATTACTTTTTAGCATATTTGTTTGCACAACAATGTTTGTTTGCACAACAATTTTTGTTTGCACAACAATTTTTGTTTGCACAACAATATTTGTTTGCACAACAATTTTTGTTTGCACAACAATGTTTGTTTGCACATCAATGTTTGTTTGCCCAACAATGTTTGTTTGCACAACAATGTTTGTTTGCACAACCATAATTGTTAATGTTTGTTTGCACAACAATGTTTGTTTGCACAACAATGTTTGTTTGCACAAAAGTGTTTGTTTGCACATCAATGTTTGTTTGCACAACAATGTTTGTTCACACAACAACGTTTGTTGACACGAGAGTGTTTGTTTGCACAACAATGTGTGTTGGCACGACAATGTTTGTTTGCGCAAGAATATTTGTTTGCACAAAAATGTTTGTTTGCACGACAGTGATTTTTTGCAAAACTGTGTTTGTTTGCACAACAATGTTTGTTTGCACATCAATGTTTGTTTGCATAAAACAATGTTTGTTTGCACAACAACGTTTCTTTGCACAACGATGTTTGTTTGCACAACAATGTTTGTTCACACAACAACGTTTGTTGACACGAGAGTGTTTGTTTGCACAACAATAATTGTTTGCACAACATTGTTTGCTTGCACGACAATGTTTGTTTGTACAACAATGTTTGTTTGCACAACAATGTTTGTTTGCACAACAATGTTTGTTTGCACAACAATGTTTGTTTGAACGACAGTGTTTGTTTGCACAACAATGTTTGTTTGCACAACAATGTTTGTTTGCACAACAATGTTTGTCTGCACATCAATATTTGTTTGTACAACAATGTTAGTTTGCGCAACAATGTTTGTTTGCGCAACAATGTTTGTTAGCATAATATTGTTTGCTTGCACGACAATGCGACAATGTTTGTTTGCACGACAATGTTTATTTTCGCAACAATGTTTATTTGCGCAACAATGTGTTTGCACAACAATGTTTGCTTGCACATCAATGTTTGTCTACTATGCAGAGTCCAAACAATGTGTAAACAAAGCTCATGAATGTCTTCGAAATCCTAGAATAATTTATTTCAATTCAGCTCGAAGTAGATGAATAATTCGGGAACAGCAGGGTTCAATATTCAGCCAGGAATTGGAAATTTTGTAGCGTAATTTTAGAAATAACAAAATGTGCTGAATATTTTTGGATCTCTCCAGATTCTTACAAATTCATGTTAAAAAGAAATTGCGAGTGAGCTGAAAACGACGTGTTGAATTTCTATAGTTACCCTTCAATACGCAACATATTTCACTTGTTCAGACCTAAAGCTAGAGATGCTCTCCATATTAACCAAAACGACTTTGCAAACTCACCAAAGAAACAACGTTTATCTGCCGCCGACATCGATGAAGGAAAGAGGCTCGGATTGGGCGACGAGACTCCGATTGATGGGGTTAAGTCCCGTGGAGTTATTCTGGTAGGTCCGAGATATCTGCAAAGAATATTATCTGGCTTGCAAGCAACCTT
Source organism: Hyalella azteca (assembly GCF_000764305.2). Lineage (NCBI taxonomy): Eukaryota > Metazoa > Arthropoda > Malacostraca > Amphipoda > Hyalellidae > Hyalella > Hyalella azteca. The sequence goes on from NW_025931355.1 coordinate 14,859, forward strand.
AAAAGGTATTCAGGTAATGAGTATTGAATAAATTTCTAATGAGTATATTTCGGAATAATCAGTTTTTGTTTGGGTTTGTTATTGACGAAAGTAATGTATTGAAAATATTCGTAACTTTATTTGAAAATTTGAAACTATCCAGAATAAATTCATATGTTTTCTGTATAATTGCTTCTGTAATCAAGGTAAATTTTAATGCTAAAAGGACTTTTCTGCAGATATTAGAATCTCTTAGAATATGTGTACAGAGCAAGACAGCGCACGAAAAATATTTTTGGTCTTGAGACCAACGGCTTTTCTTAGTATTCGCATGCATTAAAATTAATCTTAAACTTTTCACTTTATCACCATTTATGTCAATTTTGCTCTCTAAATAAAGGGCAGAAATTAACCGTTGACAAGGGGCCAATACGAATGTTTTCGTGCTCGCAACTTTCATATTCAGATCATTTTATTTAATATCATAATGCAAGTTTTTCCATCCATCATATCAACAATATCAAATAAACGTGACAATATCTTGTTGCCTGAAGTCCGGGGAGACTGCAATTTTTCACGTAATGGTTCATCGAAACCGGTATTTTTTTTCGAGGCACCCCAAACTCCATCCGATCTTTCGAGGTCGCTGCAGGGATTAATCAATGAATATTTCCTAGAAGTTTTGCTGTAACAAATGGCGCGCTTCTATGTGAACAATTATTTAGCGGAATGAAACCACTAACATTTTTAAGATATTTTTTCCGGATTTAAATATTCAATTGCTTTCGGCATTATATTTCAAGAAGAAGAATTTTCTCCGATATTTTTTATATTATATGTTTGATTGTGCGGACTGAGCGATTATGTATGAAAAGTTTTGTCCCCAGTTGTTACATTAAAATTTTCTCATATATTTATTACAGTAGTGTGAAGATGAGATCATCTTAATCATTACTGAAAAGTTGTCTTAGCCAACTGCTGTCTGATTTCATGCTGTTTTTATAATTTTTTTGTCAGTAGAAAATAACTCATGAAAGCTATGGCGTGGCCTCTCTGATTCATATCCAGCCCTGTTCCGGTTTCCAGCGTAATTAAGCTCTATAATGTTATGTAGATCATGTAATCGTATTCTGAAAATACGCATTTGCATACGCTTGATAAATTTGATATTTGAATAGTTTCACCCCCATGCTGGTACGCCACTTGGTACGCCATCACACAGACTGACAAGCAGTCATATAATTATCACAACACTTCTCTTTAACTTCACTTCTTGTTGTTTGTTTGTCTGCTACAAATCTTATTATCGATATTTAGCACACTTTTACCTCTCCAATCGATCTGAAATTTTGAACACTTGCGTAAAGTCGGCGACAATGCACGAATCAATTAATGCTAGAAAAAATAATTTTGAAAATTTAAATTATAACAAAAAAGATTAGAAATGATTTTTTTTAAAAGTTGAACAAAATTAGAAATTCAATGTACATGTGTAACATCGCAGACACTGGATTCTTTAGAAGTGTTGTTTTTAAAAAGTAATTTTTAAACGCATATTATTTGAATCGCAGTCTTAATCGATTAACGATTGTGATCGTAGGTTGACGAGCTATCGTATTTTTCAGAGGCACTTCGCGCAAGGACGACCGCCCAATGAAGCCATCAACGATTCCACGACACGCAAATTAAAGCACGAGAAGGACGAGAAAAGTGATTTGGCGGCCATATTTTCAAACGAAAACAAAAAACGATTATTCTCTGCAGACTCAAAATTTTCAGTCTCACCTCCAGCCATCAACTTGATAAGGAATCGCACATTCGATGACTTGAGGAAATTTCAGTTTGGTTTCCCTGAACCTGATGATGGATGCTCGCCCGAAGAAAAGAAAAGCAGAAGCGTTTTCTTGAAAAGTAGCCTCTCACAGCCTACTAACATCACCAAAACGTCATCCAGCGTCAAAACAACGCTTCTAGATCAGGATTTTCTAGAGACGTGTGACGCAATACATACCGTATCACCTCGGCCAGCTGCGCAGGAGTTGGAAAGCACTTGCCACTGCCGGTGTAAGGAGTCTTATGGCCATTGCCGTTTTTCATTTACTCAACCCCGTGACATGAACGAGTGTTCTGGGGATGAGAACCTATTGCCTCATTACGACGACCTGTCTGAAATAATTGGGGGTATACCGTGTCAATGCTGGGCCTGCAGTATTTCGCATCGCAAATACAAAAACCCCTTCCAAATCTGGGCACGAAAAATCGATGAGTATTGCCGTGGGGTATTTCCTCTGTTCTTTGGAGTATTCAACATATTCTACTGGACTTACTATCTTCAACGTTGAAAAAACAAATGAATCGGGAGTAATATCGATAGCAGCGGATAGGGTTGTAATGCAGTTTATGTCTATAATATTAACTCTACATTGTCCAATTATTGATTATTATATTATGCCTATATTGTCCGAATATATCTCAGGATATGATCTATAGATGCTATTTAAAATAGCGTTGTTTTGATTCTATCTTTGTAGCATACAAATCAGCGAATAGAGAAAGAAGATATTGAGAGATGGAATTCACAAACAAAAAAAAACAGTAAAATTTTTCCGCCTGTGTAAAAGCGCATGTTTCACGTATAATTGCATGTTTTTCGGTTCTCGCACTCTTTATTGCCGAGGATTCTTTGGTTTCTGTGAGTAGAATTATCACTAACAAATATTTATTATCAAGTAAATTGACTTTCAAGATGTGTGAGATATTTTTGAATGCTGTAAGGAATGTGTGCAAATAAGCCAAACTTCGTTTAAATAATTTTTTCTTTTGTTTCCAGCTTCAGAAGCTATATCTATTTGGAAATGTAAATAGATTATTTAAGCGCAATCTACACGATATTAAGTTTTCATGTTTAAATGCTTTTGTAAGCTTAAAAAATTACATTTTTCCTTATCAATCGCAGCTGCGAGCCATTAATACACTTTTAAAAGTAAAATGCAAGTAGTTCCTTTCAAACTGTAATTTCTGGATGCCAGTAGCTTTAATTTTGAAGAAATGGCATACGTTGAGAATATAACTAGCTTTTCAATAACCTCTCAATATGTTCAAGTTCATTGCCTTAATTGTTTGCATATTGGAAGTTGTACTCTGTGCATATAATTATATACTTTAGATTTTCAATAAAATACCTTTCATGTATAGAGTTGGTAAGATAAAAGATAACTTTTGAAGAATTTGTGACGAACTTCTGAAATGGAAATCGAGTCTAGTGGTGGAAATGTCGTATAGAAATTTGGAGCAATTTCGCGCAGATGAGAGACACTCCTTGTGGCTTTGGTTTAAAGAAAGGCTCGTGAATGGGTCGACTTCGTCGAAATAATTTAATGTTTTTTTTTTGTTGCACAAAAAATACTGTAATAGATTGTCTCTTACTATATCTTCCAAGAAGTGTTTCTTGCGCAGATTTAAATTAAAATTTCGGGACGCGTTAGAATTTCAAATGTTCTATCACGCATGTAAGGTTACACAATTTTTACCAGCAGTCTTTAGCTGAAATTACGGCAAGAACAATGTCTGCTGTAAATGAAACTTATCATTTACAGAATTTTCTCTCGTTGCTTTAATTTTGTAAGGTGTTCTCATTTGAACTCCTCTGTACATTTTGTAAATTATCAATTTAGGTATAAAAAAATATTTTTATGCCTAAAATAGCCGTAAATTTATATTTATCTTTAGGTCTTTGACTTATGCGACGTTTTTTCGAGAATTTCTTTGATGTTTCTGAGCTTGCCATGTTAAAGTGTCATATCCTCCGGATTTTTTGACGGCCTTCCTTCCATGTCGGAACGTTCTGGGTGCCATCAAAGCTCTTTTGTAGTCGTACGTCCCATAAGACGTTGCTATACTTATACGGCTTTGTTCCTGAGTTTTTCTGTTGTTAAAAGTAAAAATTTGCTTCTCGGAGCTCTGTATCAATTCTGTCTTTTGTTTAATTTTGCGAGTCGAAATTCAGTCTTGTTGCAAATTTTGTTTGCTTGCATATCCTTGTGGCGATCCAAGGATTTTTATCAATCTAATATAAGAGCTTTCATTTTGTTATATTTGTTCACTATAATGATATCATAGATTGTTGTCATTTTAATATATGAATTAAAATTAGGACAATTTTATGTATGGACGATTTTATGATAAATCGAATCTCACTTTTAATTTCATTTCGTTACTTATAATGGTTGAAGGTACGATGGAAAAAGTTTGAATTGAAATGTAGAGTTATTTTATTGCTGCATGTCAAACCACTGAAGCTTTTACCCTTCGAAATACAATGATATATCATGAGTTTNCTTTGCTTGTAAGGCATTGCAGATTTAAGAGCTCTTATTTGGATCGATTAATGACAAATATTTATGAGCCGTGAGTGTCTAGCATGTCATATCATTAAATGTTGAATGTACGGAAATTTTTGGCAGATGAAATAGTTTCTATGACAAGTTTCCTTTTCCGCGGAGGGAGGTATTTGAAACAGTACATTTTTAGGATCTTATTGGTAGCATATAATTTTTCCACTTGATGCACTTAGTTTATGCGCTGGAAGAGATATCATGTGAAGGGCATTTATCGCTTCGAAAATACGTATATAATTGCTTATTAATAGATTTGGGTTTTTAAGGGATTTCGGTCAGACGGCCACTACCATCCGCATCGTTGTGCATCACACTGTAGGAAATAGATGCATCCTACAGAATAATATCGCTCAACAATGACTCAACACTGATAAACTAAATCTATTTCATCTACAGCACAATTTACTAAGATATACAGCATTATATCAAACTATAAAAACTTAAGTAGATTAACTTAATACAATACAAATAGATTGATTTATAATGACGCAACAATTATCTTAGAACTATATATAAAAATATATCTTTCCCTAATGAGAAAGGACTCAATTCAATAAACTAAGCTATACAGAATTACATCGCTCCATAATGACTCAACTTCATTAAACTAGTGAGAACTATTCCGCTTACCTTATATTATATTTTCAAAATTAGAAAAAATGTAGACCTATTTTATTTTCGTTAATAATTTATATTATTAACGAAATTTATTATGATTATATTATATTATGATTTATTAATAAGTGCAAATTATAAAGAGTCTGATGAGTTTACTGCAAACGGATCAGCGCAGTCACTCAAGAAATGAGTGCATACATTTTAAGCAGTGGAATATACCTCTTTCTTGATTACTTTACGCGTGGAGACCCTGAATTTTCCTGAAAATTCTTTTCTTTGTGGTACATTAATATTTTTATTTCATTTTGCCGTTGTATCTGTTCAGTGTTAGGGTTTAGCTTGTTTGTTGTGCAAATTACTTGTCTTCAACAGTATTTATAACTCATTCACATTTGTTTTCCCTGCAGTTTTTTTAGTTTCGAATAAAACTGTATGTAAGTAGACTGTTAAGATTGTTGTGATTCATGATCAAAACTCGCTTAGGCAACAAATTCTTTCTTGTTTCAGCTGGAGAGGCGAAATTGAACCAATTTAAAAAATATCATGAAAATAACGGCGATTGATCAAATTTGGCAGCCTAAATTTATTGCTTAATTGGCGACGAAGTATTTATGTAGCGATCTCATTTCTATTTACTCAATTATAAGCATCGGCATTTTGAAGAATTATTATTTAGTTAGGCAATATGACTGAGTAAGACGGAGATCAAGGCATGGTATTCTTCATGGTCTAGTTTGCATAAATTGAATTTTTTTCAGTGACACTGTTTCAATGCAAAATTTACATTAAAACGATGATAAAGTTTGAGTGAAAATTCCTAGCGGATTTCCAGCGTAGAAAATTATTGAGTATTATAATGTATATAAATACTGGTATAAAGTGATACAGATTTTATCGCATATCATGTCGGTGACGATACTAAATAAGATTTGATGTGTAGGACAGGAAATGTCTGGCCTAACTCAGTGTGTATTTCATTAACTCGCAGCTATTGGCTTGTTTTTTCGAAACGAAATAACACGAGCAGTTCACCCTACTCTACCCGCTACATTATCTACTGTATAACCTCATGTTAACTTCCATAGGGTAACTGAGAGGATGAAGATACAAGCTTTTATTATCCTTTTCTATATTAATGCTACTGGAAGTCATACATCTCAAGTGACATGGACAAGGAAAGCTGGAAACTATATTCTAAGCTCATTCTAGTTTGTCAAAGTGAATTTTTGAACTTAAATATTAATTAAAATTTTCCTCAGTATTTGAGACAGCATTCTTTTTCAGTGGGTTATTAGCAATTTTTAATATCTAAATTAATTTTAGGATGATGAAGATGTCTGGTGGCCGCTTATGTGATTTCATATCATTGTGATATGTTTTGAATGAATGGAGAGCAAGGACAAAATAATATACAAAAAGTAAAATAATTGGTGCTTTCTTCTGCAGCCATAACAGATGTTCAATTTTTTAGAAAACTTTGATTGAAATGTAAGGTGACAATGTTGATACTATTCGTCCATGTTCGGGTTCAAGGTAATTTGCGGCAGTTATTAGTTCATCACTTTAATCAGAAAAGGCTGTAATTACATTCATTAAATTATTACAGCCACGCCTCAGTGTTATACTAACCTTTTCCGAGTTAGCGGAGTTCAAAATGCGTTTGTGGCAGTCAGAGGTGGGCAGTAGCGCGCTACATGTAGCGGCCGCTTCGTTTTCAGTAGCGGTAGCGGTAGCGACGCTCCATTTAAGGCAATTGTAGCGGTAGCGGTAGCGCCCGCTACATATTTAAGTAGCGATACGAGGTTTTGCCGCTACCGCTACATTTATAGATAAAGCCTTAGGATTTTACTTAATAGTATTAAACATTATTTAAAAACCAGCATGATACATACATAATATAAATTAAAGAATAAAACTGTACGAAAGATTTCGGTGTAATGTTGTCAACCTCAGCCTGTTACTAGTGTCAACATGTTAGTTGTTAGGCAACATGTTAGTTGCCTAATTCTGAGACATCCGAAACTACATGCCTGAAATCATTATAGCCACTGCGCCGGTGTAAAATTACAAAAATTTTCGAGTTTGATTGAGATCTAAGTTGATTTTCTTCGCTTATCTATCATATTCTGGAAGGACTAAACTCACGCACCTGGAATTTAGCCAGCCTCTGTGCATGTGTAAAGTTTACACATTTCTCGAGTTTGTGGAGATCCAAGTTCTTTTGCCGTAGCTAACCTTTCTGAAATAGCATCGGTTCATGTAGGAGCATGAAGGCATGTTGCACATTACGTGGAACACCTTGAAACTTAGGACTCGTATCTTCATGAGTGGAATGTAACAAAAGAATCTAATCATGTTTTGAATGTGAATTATTGATGAATATTTTAGTTAAGTTTGCACATGTTTTATTTCAAATTTATTATTCTGCGTTTTTTTTGTATTTTTGTTCACATTGGTATTTCTTAGAATGTATACTTTAGTTTTATGCATGTTAAATACAAGCATTCGAATATGTCTATTAAAATTTACTAATATTTATTTACGTGCGATTTCTGTGTATAATTGCGATTTCTGTGTGCGATTTCTGTGTGACATGCGTGCGATTTCTGTGTGACAACACAAATCTGCATGATTTCTTTTATAAATGACCTTAAATTTTCCAGAAATTTAGTAAATTTCAATGAATTTCACTTGTACTTAATTAATAATTCAAACTTTATTGACAATGCAAACTCATTTTCATGGACATATTTCAGGATTTAAATACTTTCTTCGTACGTTTATGTTTTAGTCTATCAAGATCATGTTTCTTTATATTAGATAATGTTGCAAAATGCTCTGCTATTAGACCTTTTATTACCTTTCAATCGTCTTATTCCAGGTAGGACAAAGTTAATCCAAAAAACGGCATCTATTTAATCGAGTGAAATGTTTAGATTTAAATACTCTGTGTGCAATTAGGTAATGAAAAATACAGTTGGAAAACAAGGATAAAGCTGTATTATATCTTTTCATGCTTCCCGTCATGATTTAATTCCTAAAGTATAAAACAAACAATTAACTCTTGAATACAATTATCTCTATAGGCTGAAACCCAGTAAAAAATCTAAGGCTTTTTTAAAACAATTTATGAGCAAAACGAGCCTGTAAAATCGACGTGTCCTTTGCATCACCGCTTCAAGCTCTTCAAAATACATCAGGGCAGACACATGCTGTGGAGGGGCGCAATAAGTGAAAAAATATAACTCAGTACTCACTGCAGTGAGTGACAGAGAGCGCATTTTCTCGTCGACGAAAACTTGAGGTCACGGACGGACGGACAGACGGACGGACAGACGGACAGACAGACAGACAGACAGACAGACGAAAATGGCGAGCACAATAGTGCATTTTTTCCATAAATGAGAAAATGCGCTAAAAAGGGGCACAATAAGTGAAATTTTTCGAAAGCACTCTAATTCTGGGTATATAACCCTATGTACAGTACTAAGTACAAATTGTAGCATTTATTCCTACTTATTCAAGATTGCAGCAGAAGGCTAACCACATGAGAAGCCATATTTAATATATATTTATATAATATATATTATTATATAAATTATATATTTATATATTTATATTTAATTACAAAGTAACATGTAGCCTATGCATAAATAAGCGCAAGCTGCCCAATACGTGCAGATCCTAGCAAGTGAACTTAACACAAAGGATTTTTCACCAGGCGTGAATTTTGTTAAGAAAAGCTAGAAGCAATCCGGTGATCGTAGCGAGTGGCTACAACACCAAAACTAGCATTTAATTTTGTTGTTCATTAATATTACCTTCTGAGATTATTCATGATTTCATTTACAAGTAACAAAATTGTATTTTTAAATTAGATAACATTTTCAAAATCGAGAGTGAAAATCTAGTTCGTTTGTTTGTTTGCACGACAATATTTGTTTGCGCATCAATGTTTATTTGCACAACAATGTTTGTTTGCACAACAATGTTTGTTTGCACGACAATGTTTGTTTGCACGACAATGTTTGTTTGCACGACATTGTTTGTTTGCACAACAATGTTTGTTTGCACGACACTGTTTGTTTACACGACAAAGTTTGTTTGCGCAACAATGTGCACAACAATGTCTGTTTGCACATCAATGTTTGTCGACTATGCAGAGTCCAAACAATGTGTAAACAAAGCTCATGAACGTCTTCGAAATCCAGGAATAATCTATTTCGAATCAGCTTGAAGTAGATGAATAATTCGGGACCAGCAGTGTTTAATATTCAGCCAGGAATAGAAAATTTTGTTAGCGTAATTTTAGAAATTACAAAATGTGCTGAATATTTTTGGATCTTTCCAGATTCCTACAAATTTATGTTAAAAAGAAATTGCGAGCGAGCTGAAAACGACGTGTTGAATTTGGATAGTTACCCTTCAATACACAACATATTTCACTTGTTCAGACCTAAAGCTAGAGATGCTCTCCATATTTTTATCATATGTGAGATGATACAAAGCCATATATTTAATATCATTGGCGTTTTTTCACCAAGAAGCGAAACTGGGCGTACAGGAGCGGGGTCGGTCTTTCGGATGGCATGCGAACACAGTTATTTTAATTAATTTACTATTATTAATTTAATACGTGATACCCTGCAAGGAAGGGTATCACGTTCTGTATACAGTCCATACGTCTTTCTGCTACAGACAACATTTAAATTACTATACTATTGTGCCACTAAACATAAAGGAATGCTTGATTTTTTAGATAATAATTCGTGAAAATTAAATATACCACAGTTTAAGAGTATGGCAAACGTTTACGTCAGTTCTGAGTACTCAATGTGTTCCTCCAATTCGATTAAAAGTCTGCTTGAGCGAGATAGCTTGCGAAATATTTCTCATGCATGAATAATTTCCAATTATAATGTGCAAATATTTATTCATTGGAAAACCATGCGTATTCAGATAACAGATGAGTCGTATTATTGCATGAAATAGTTTGATTCGAAAATATCAAGATTATTTAACAAGCTTTGATCCGAACGCGAATCTATACAATATTAAAGTTAAGTGACACTAAATTTTTGTCCTCAAGTGAAAACTTGTAGAAATTTCAGCAGCAATTGTATGCTTGGGTGGAATTTAAGAAGTCTGTACATGGAGGCCCATTTGTGTATTAATAATGAAAAGACCAATATCTTGATTTAGGTCTCAAACTTCCACGTTGTAAATGCCAGTTTTTCCCACTTTTATGAACGCTAGCCTCTTCTACTCTTTTGACTGATGCTTTATTCCACTTTTATAAATGCTAGTTTTTTTTCAACTGTCATTAGCGTTAGTTTTTCCTCATTTGTCGCACGACGTAAATCATTACATAAGAAACATTTTCTTAACCGCTAATCTTAATCAAGTAATCAAGTGATGGGAACTATTAAAATTGGGAACCTTAAATTAACGAGTTCCTGATTTATTTATTGGATTGATTATCTCGACCTAGATTCTATTTCAACACTGAAGGGTGCGTAACTTCGGAGGCAGAGGTGTTTCAGGTCAATTATTTTACGGTGAATGCTACCGGAGTAGCATTAGTAAGTACCGAAGTACATTAGTAGCATTAGTACATGTAGGAGCATGTAGTTATTTCTTGACTCATTTGCGATTCATATTTTAATGAACTCATCACATGGAAAACCTGTGCTTCACTTGATGGATGCAGTGAAACGGTAGGTGCAACATTTCAAACTAATTGCTTAACGGATCGTTATGAAGATATTTTCATTTTTCTTTACATTACTGCGTAAAATTAGCTTCTATTAAATAAGAAATTTCTATACACACGGAAGTGCTTAAGATATTCAATTGAAACAGTAGTGGCAATTAGAACAGTTGTGCTAAGATGAAATTTTGCTAATGGCTATCGAGGGATTAATTTCCCAAATCATAAGTCTTTTATGTCTCATAATCCCTCCAGTGAGAAAAAACCATGCATTCATTCTAATAAAGGAAATAATAACTCCAGTAGAAGGCGTTGAAGATCGCAAAGCTGAGTGGGAAGAGGATGCGGCAGTGCGAGTCAATGGCGAGAGCGAGATCCTTGGACGAGTTGGTGCTAACGTTGGCTAGCAGATGAGGTGCCAGCAGCGATAGGTCATTTACCATAGGCACTCGTCCGCTCACGTGCTGTAAGGGTAACTTAATTAATTATATTACAGATGTGCGCCAGCAGCGATAGGTCATTTACCATGTGCACTCGTCCGCTCACGTGCTGTAATGGTAACTTAATTAATTATATTACAGATGTGCGCCAGCATCGATAGGTCATTTACCATGGGCTTTCGTCCGCTCACGTGATGTAAGGGTAACTTAATTAATTATATTACAGATGGGGCGCCAGCATCCATAGGTCATTTACCATGGACACTCGTCCGCTCACGTGCTGTAAGGGTAACTCAATTAATTACATTACAGATGAGGCGCCAGCAGCGATAGGTCATTTACCATAGGCACTCGTCCGCTCACGTGCTGTAAGGGTAACTCAATTAATTGCATTACAGATGGGGCGCCAGCAGCGATAGGGCATTTACCATGGGCACTCGTCCGCTCACGTGCTGTAAGAGTAACTCAAGTAATTACATTACAGCTGAGGCACCAGCAGCGATAGGTCATTTACCATGGGCACTCGTCCGCTCACGTGCTGTAAGGGTAACTCAATTAATTACATTACAGATGAGGCGCCAGCAGCGATAGGTCATTTACCATGGGCACTCGTCCGCTCACGTGCTGTAATGGTAACTTAATTAATTATATTACAGATGGGCGCCAGCATTGATATGTCATTTACCATGGGCACTCGTCCGCTCACGTGCTGTAAGGGTAACTTAATTAATTATATTACAGATGGGGCGCCAGCATCCATAGGTCATTTAGCATGGGCACTCGTCCGCTCACGTGCTGTAAGGGTAACTTAACTAATTATACAACAGATGGAGCGCCAGCAGCGATAGGTCATTCACCATGGGCACTCGTCCGCTCACGTGCTGTAAGGGTAACTTAATTAATTATATTACAGATGGGGCGCCAGCAGCTATAGGTCATTTACCATGGGCACTCGTCCGCTCACGTGTTGTAAGGGTAACTTAATTAATTATGGTCAATGTTGATTGATTGAAACACATGCAGGGTGCTGTCCTTTTGGACATTTGAACCTTTTTTCTCATATTGGACATGCGCTTTCAAACAAATCATATTGGACATGAGTTATCAAACAAAAATCAAAACGCTGTTTTTGATTCCGTTTTGATAAGTGGGGGAGGGGAGGGAAATCATTCGTAGTCATTGTAACTTGCTCCTCATTATAAGAGGGTTTTTACTTCCGTACCATGAAAAACATTATCGACTGGCTCCCGTAAGCGTGCGGCCAGCACAAAATATTTCGCTTTAAACATTCTATATAAACAAAATAGAATCATTCGAAAACCTTGCCTAGAGCGCTTATACAGTAAAATCAGTAAATTTTTACGCCGTAAAGAACCACTGAACAAGGGTAAGTTCCATTTCGTAAGCTGTAAATATTATTGATTTGTAGATACACATATTGATATTGATTTACGTCAGCTCACCAATGGAAAATGTTTAATCTCTATCAGGCACACCTTTTCCATTAATTTCCATCTATCACTTCTTTCCATTAATTTATGAAACCGAAGAAGATTTTGTCGAGCTTGGAAACAAAGATTAAGATTATCGATATGCCATTCAAAAACCGATATCATATGCACAACATACAAAAAACTACCTGCATGGTAACCAAATTAACTATTCCCACCAGGAATTGTTGAAATAATGTTCATAAATGCATGGCGAAAAGATGTACGACCACTCCAATTCCAATTTTACTAATAAATTTTTAACTCTTATACGAGTTTATACCCCAGTTGACATCAACCGACGTCGTCCCCAAGGGCTAAGAAACCTTTGGGATAAGTGAATAAAGTTTCATGACAGCACAGGGAAGGGTTCCATGACCATTTCCACACCCGTGTTACAAATAATTTTTAACTTTTAGCCGTACAATTTTTACCCCAGTTGACATCGACCGACGTCGGCCACAAAGGCTAAGAACAAACCGTGATGTTCCCAGGCGGGACGGCGAAGAGATTGGGGTCCATGCCCTGGTCTAGATCAGCTTTGCCGTTGCTGTTGGAGCATTGCTGGCAGCCTGCCTGGAGATGTGGGTCAGCCTTGCAGTCGTGGGTTAGATCCTGTGCTTTGATGTTCCTAAGGCCGTCCATGGATTTGGGCGCCTGCACCTTAGGGGGCTTCCTCCACATGTAGTTGGCCAGGGTGAACTCCAGAAGAGCGCAGAACACGAAAGCTGCGGATAAAAAGCTTTATGGTTTCAAGAAAACAAAGCATATTTGATTAATGGCAGATAACTAACGACCGAAAAGTTTCCTACTACCCTAAGATTTTCTTACTGAAAAAATCCGATAATCCATGCTCCTATTTGATCCAGACAAAAAATGTTAAACTAATTTTCCGAATAAACGCACTAAAATTATATTAAATAAAATTAAATTCTATCAGTATGTGGAAGCTCCCCCTTTTAACCGAATATGACCAAAGAAGTAAACAATAATAATAATGATAATCGAAACAAAAGAATTTCCGCAAAGAGGTATAAATTTAAGTGATGATTTGGAGCGTGTAGCAAAAATCCCCGCGATGTGTTAGGAGACACCGGATTGATACCGGACGCCATCTAGGGTATTTGATAGCGTCAAAATTACGTGTCGTAGCTCATATACTTGATTATTTGTGGAAAATAGGAAATTTAAATTCCGATTAATGAAATGATTAAAAAATATACGATATCGTTTGTTCCTTTGCGGAATAATCAACTGATTTTCTTACCAAGTTGTATTATTTTTCGCAAATATGTTTTTATTAGGTGACACTGTATGTTAGTTGTTAAATTCTGATTAAGTAAAAAATGAAAATGTGTGCCTCAAATTTTAAAAACAGTTTTACTTAAAATGGAGTTTTGGACGCGCACAGGATTTTATCAGCCTTGTTGATGGTATATACTAAATTCTATTAATTAAAGATCGAACAATGCAATCAATATTACAATAAACAATTGATTCATGAAACTTAATCAGTTAAATTATTCTCCTCATTGTTACTGATTGGAAAATTGTCTTTTTTCTGTAGCCTTGTGATAGAATATTTTTATTGGCATTATTATTATTTCCCCGATGTTATTGAAATATATTCTGAGATAGGTAAAAAAATTCGTGGGTATATGCCCGATGTAAACCTGATAATTGCTTATGTCATAATATTCAATACATATTATATGTATCAATCATTTAAAAATCAGTGTTTTAATGGTATTTATAGTAATATCTTGATCAATTATCTATCATTAAGTTTATTGTACATAGAATTTAAATTAATTATGAATGGTGTGTTTTTGACACAATAACATTACCAATGAGATCATTCAGCTGGCAGAGCTCGAAGATAAATAAGACGACCCGAGTTCTCTCTAATGAAATTTGCTAATAGACTTTAATAAGCAGAAAATTAATGTAACTAGATTATTCGTTAGTGTAAGACGCGAGTTCAGAGAGGCACGATGAACCCGAGGCAAATGCACAGTGCCCCAAACTCGCTGCCAAATCACATCTCGCTGCGCAGAGTTTCTCGCTTTCATTTAAATCCAAAATTCAGTAGCAGTGTGAATTTGCACGTCGTTTCGCTGGAGTAGATCGCCGTGTACGACTTGCTGGCATATCCTAGATATATATCCCTTCTGCTGCTGGCATATCCTAGATATACATCCCTTCTGCTGCTGGCATATCCTAGAATATCACAGTTTGCAAGCGAGTGTTATCATTTCGGGGATGGAATACTAGAGTAACTTTGGAGCATTCACCGTTGATGATGTTCGGCGGGAATGCCACAGGTTATAAACATTTTATGTAAAACAAATTGAAATAATGATGTTTTATTACGTGAAAATTTAGCGTTATGCAACAAGGAAAATTGTTCGCTTGCAAATTTGTTTTTCGCTGCGTTAACGTAATTTATTTACCGTTTTTTTCGAATTTTGATCGATAAATAAGTTTGAATGTAGTGTTGAATCGTATGAAAAACCACAATGATTGTGATGAACTAAAAATCAAATTTATTGTAATGAATAAGTTATTTATTGTTGACTTTCATTGATTCTAACAAACTGCTCCACAGTTTTCGTAATAGAAATTCCGACTGATCGATCAATCATTACTTTTGTTACCTAAAGAAATATTTGATGGTAATGTAAAGAACTATTTATTTTAATAAAAAATATGAAGACTTTTAAAAATAAGTTCAATAACAATGAAAATGCTAGTAGCATCAAAATAAAGTAACGATAGATATCCATGAAATTTGTTCTTCAGTCCCCTGTAATATAGATTTAATATTTATGGAGGATAAATATTCATAATATCCGTAGTATAGACAATCCCCGTAAAAGAGACGATAAACATCCATGAGATTTGTTCTTTAGTCCCTCGTAAAATAGAGTTCACGTCAACAGAGGAGACGAAACAAAATACTAAGTAAACAAGCTCGGGTAATTTCTTATTTCTTCAGCCAAACTTTTAGAAGGAAAACATTTTGAATTGGGATTATTCGATGCCCCTAGGGTGCCTTCCTAATGTATAAAAAATATCTACATGTCTCTGAAATGATATATCGATAATTCCATATTACTAGAAACACATAATACCTATATATAATAGAATAATTTATTTACTATAGTCATAATTTGTAAGGTAATTTTCGTTTCTTGAAGAAGCTTCGGCTGAAAGCTTGAGCATCTTTTAAGAGCTGTGATTATATATATATTTTTTTCGATTAAAAAAATCGGATTTTAAGGAAGATTTGCGCTAATCTGCGAAATCTACTAATACAATGCACAAATCTATTAAATTAATGAAACTTTTACATTATAAAATAATGTAATAGCCAATCAAACAAAATCATACGTTTTTTTCCATTTTTTTTTAATAATGGTAATCATAGAAGCTTGAAAACAACCCATTGAATGTTGAACCTTCGACCCATGGATGAACTATAGGAAGCTCGGACAAAGTTGCTAATGATACCTTCATTAGGCACTCAATTTTTAGCCGAATAATGTCAGAAGTAAACTTTTTTCAAAATAAATTTAGTTTATTTAGAAAATTAAATAAATATAGTATCTTTTTCCAAGCGTTATTACTTTTTAGCACTACTTCTTTTTTAGCAATGATTGTTCCGGAATTTATTACCTGTGCAGGCACCCATCCAGACATCGATGGCTTTGACGTAGGAGACTTGCGGCAAGTCGCCCTGGATCTCTGCACGGTGAACAATGCTAAATACAATGAATAAAAAGTTCATATTAATAGTTCAGAAAAATAAAATACAAATTTAAATACTGAGTGCGATGCATTGAATGCAGAAGTTGAAATACAATGAAGAAAAAATTCGAAATAATAGTTCCGAAAAATAAAATACAAATTTGAATACTGAGTGCGATGCATTGAATGGAGCCGTACTAGTTGAATATGATCTTGAACTTAGGCCAATTCTATGGTAAACCTGAATTAATTCTTAGTCACGGGGATAAGCCGAAAGTTACTGCTTTTAATTTGTAATTTTATTCAGATAGATCCTGAGAAAGAGCTGGTCATGGGAATCAAAAGTTATGTTGATTACTTGCCTCAGAAGTCACGGCGATTACATGTAGAAAATTTCAAGCTGGAAATATATGCAATCGAGAAGTAAAGATTGAATTGGAACAAATTCGATAGATGATTTAGTCGAGTTCCGCAGGTACGTCAAATTTATGGCATAGACAGAACATTATATCGAAAAATTGATCGTTTAATGTTTAAAATGAAGTAACTAATTGTATTAGTTTAGAGAGGAGAGGATAAAACCTACATGTGTCATCCTTTCGAGAAGCATGAGAATAATCAAGTCATGTCACGAGAATTTTTTCTTGTGTCATGAGAATCATGAGAATCAACTGGGGTATACTGACACAAATTTGTGGCATCGACTGAACAACATATCGAATAAGGGAAGATTTGCATGAAGATCATCAGGGCTTCATGTTGTGATATTGTTTATGATATTCAAAATATAACAGTCTTGAACACAAGAGAAGTCTCTTTGTGGAATGTTGTGTCAATGGTCAATTATGACCATTTCCTCCGTAAATTTTTATTGCTTTATATATTTAAACACATCAAGTTCACCAGGGTAATTGTAAACGCTATTAAAGAGACCACGGATGTCGGATGAATTCCAGTTTTGATCTAGGAACAAATTTCAGACAAAGCTTCGAGCGCTGTTCAGGTGAATTAAATTCAGGGCTGGTACTACTTTCCGGATGAATAATTTAGGTATGATTCTTTCATGCATATAAAATGAAAGTGGCTTATCCAATGTTCAATTTAAAGTAGAATTGGACCGAAGTTGTAAATAATGCGACGTCACGAAGTGTGACTTAATTATGCTATTTGAACGAACTCATAATATTAGACTTAAGATTAAAGCCAAATACTAAATAACGCTAAAAAATAAGCTCGTAATTTCAAACCAAGTGTTGCACAAATGCATGTTTAATATGAACCTGATAATTGAACTTAGAATACAATAGCGTGGAGATTTTGTTATTTATAGATTATAGTGTTATGCTTAGTGTTATACTGTGTTATTTATACAAACAAATAACATAATATTAACCCGATTATTTAGACGATTCAGAGGAATGCGTAACCTTAACCTGATGATTTAGACGAGATGGTGAGCAGCGTGGTGACTCCGAGTGTAGTTCGGCCTGGTGCAGAGCCGATGTCCATCCAGAAGCTGACCCAGGAGATGGCCACGGTGAGGATGGTAGGCAGGTAAGACTGGACCAGGTGGAAGCCCAGCGACCGACGCATGTGGAACTCTGCCACTAGGCAGCTGTAGTTGCCTGAGATGATGTGAAGGGTAGTAGAACAATGGCTTAAAATGACGCAACGTGGAGTAGTACAACGGCCTGAAATGACGTAGGGGGGATCAGAACAATAGCTATAAATAGCGTAAAGAAAAGTATAACATCAGCATGAAATGACATAGAGAGGAGTAGAACAACAGCCTGAAATAACGCAAAGAGGAGTAGAGCAATGGCCTGACATAACATAAAGAGGAGTAGAACAATGGCATGAAGTGACGTATAGGGAAGTAGAACAATGGTGTGTAAAAGTATAGATTCGCGAATGTTACGGTTCAATAATGTCTTTGTTTCCAAATGTTTGGTGCACGAACGCATTGCTTTACAAACACATCAGATCGCTTACGTCTAAGTCTCGATTGTCTGCGTTCACTGACGTCTAATTTTCCGAATGTCTTATTTCACGGTAGTCTTAATTGTTAAGTGAACGCCTACGATTACGAATATATGGGTAATGAATTGTTTTGATTCCGAAATTCAGGAAATATATACGTTAAAGCTACAAAAGTCTACGTTTGCCAACGCCCTGGGCCTAAATTTTCAAAAAAAAAGTTAAGAGATCGTAAGTTCATCAGCCAATCATTGACGGCCTTTCAAGCAAAATCCACCAATCATAGACAAGAAAATAGAGCGTAAGTATTTACGTTCACTTAGCGAATTTTGAAAGTATGTCCCCTGGTTCTCTCATCTCTATGTACACGAACGTGTATATAGAAATGAATGTGGAAAAATATTCACGATGAAGAAAATCAAAATATTTCTTTTTGATAGCATGGCTCAAATATTGGAGAATGAACATAGAAACTATGAGTATTTGCGTTGTTGGTAAGCGACCAATTAATTTCGAGCGACATCTAAAATCGATAGAAATCGATAAAAAATAAAAATAACATGAAATAACACTAACATTAAAAAAGTAGATTTAAAGGTACAAAATTTGTAAAAAATACATATAAACATGGAAAACTTTCAAAACTGGAATGGTTACATTTATTTACATAGTATAAAGTAAATGACTAAACATGGAAATTGCATTATCATTGATCATATATTATTTTTTTAAACAATAAAGATCGGGAGATGTTGAGCGGGTCAGCAGCAATGTACGCGCTTTTGACGTTCTTTAATTTTTAGGGAAATTTATTCATGATTTAATCATAATCCACTTGTGTTGTATGTCTGTAGAATTATCATCGCATGTTGACAGTTATTTTCGTTATTATGATGGTGCCAATTTAAGTTCAGGACTCTAGGTACACGCTCGTCTGGGCGGTTAGATTTCGGTTAAAGGCAGCTTATGCTCCTTCCATCAATCTCAACTCTAATGATCAATTAAATGGGTGAACCTATCAACCTGCTTCAGAAATTGATGCGTCAGGGCACCGTAAGTGAAAATCAAAGTAACATTATCGGTGGCAAGACCTATATTTTGCTGGCAAGACCTATTTCAAGACCTATATTTTGGAAAATATTCCCATTTTAGTGCCAAATAAAAAAAGTAGATGCCCCTAATATCCATTTTAAAAGGGAAATACGAAATTAAATTTGGAGATGAGTGAGGCTTGGTTAAATGCTTGTGTTAGAGAGGCTGGTGTTAAACATGATAGTATATCTTACCTATTTATCGAAATAAAGTAGACCGCACAACGTTATGCGACTTATGTCAAAAGGTAGATTATAAATGTATTTATTTGGTTTAGAGGTTAGTGACATCTTTTTACTGAAGCAAAAAAATACCGATAACCACAAAAGTGATCTGGATTCAATTTATTATAGCATTTGAGATACTAAAATGATATATAAATAGCTAGATTTCCTTATATTAGCGGTAGTCCGATTTCATGCAATTATAGTGAACGAGACGTGGACGATATTTTAAAATATTGGGTATTTCACTGGACAGAGGAATGTTCTATAGCATATATATTTACATCAAACGCGCAATTAGATCCCACTTAGCTATAAGAAAAAATTTGTTCACGGAGCTGACTAGCGTGAGTTAATATAATATAATATAATATAATATAATATAATATAATATAATATAAAAATTTTATTCCATTAAAACGGCTCGTTAGAGGAAATATTGAATAACAGCTGCGCAAGTTAGTCTAATGTCATTAAAATGGCTTGTTAAAAGACATTTTTTAGTGCTGGTCTTTATGGCGAGAAAGTTCACCATAGTTTTATTGGAGACACACGAGTAATTTTCTTACATGAAAGCATGAGTTTCAGTTTAGACATACTGTATTACTTTCGTAGTATTTTTCTAATAAATGTAAAATGAACGTTCATACATGGTGTATGAAAACTAAGACTAACACAAAAATAAAAAGAAGGATTTTTAATCTAAATAAGTGAGGGTGAATTGGGAAAAATTAACAGCTTATCACGATTTTTATCTATTTTACAGACAAATAATTTAACATGGTGCGTTTGAAACAATTCTGAAAAGATGGATATTGTCATTTCACTGATCGTAGAGTGAAACTAAATTT
Source organism: Hyalella azteca (assembly GCF_000764305.2). Lineage (NCBI taxonomy): Eukaryota > Metazoa > Arthropoda > Malacostraca > Amphipoda > Hyalellidae > Hyalella > Hyalella azteca. The sequence goes on from NW_025931355.1 coordinate 35,387, forward strand.
TTTATTGCATGTAAAAAAATGTGGGAGTGAGTTTCCGTAATTATATCTAATCATACAAATTTTTTGAACCGAAATTTCACCAGTTAACTTCAGAAACATTCTGAGTCATTTTCGGCATGTGGTCCGCTACTCTAGAAAAATCTTAACGAATCGTAAGTGGTGCAGAATGTATGGGTAAAAAATAACATTTTCTTCAGAAATCTACCTTGGAAATTCTATACAGACGAGGAACAAAATAAAATGCTCAATAGGATTTCGAAAAAAAGAACCAACTGCAACTTCAAAAACGTGTTCACTTTCTTCCAAAATTACATCTAAAGCAACCAAATGGAATGCGACATGGCCTTAAACTGCGCAGGTGCAGGGAGACACGATGGAAAACTTTTAATAGTAAACTAAACCAACGCTGCATGACCGAGAATAACGTATTTTTAAGAGGTGAGTAAAGAGAATGAATCTTAGGTCCCGCTGGGATTGCGCCAAAATTACCGCCAAAATTTCCAAGAAACTGCACCCTGAACTTTATAATACTTTTCTCCCACACGTTTAGAGCTACGAAATACGAGGCAAGTAACAGGCATGGAATTAAGTAAATGAATACCCCTATCGAACTACGTAATGTATTATTTTAATAACTGAAATTCTGTCCAAAAATATACTAAATATTCAGACGTAACCTCTCACCACTCACTTGTGTTGAACAATTTAGTTGAGGACGAAGCCTCCCACCACTCACTTGAGTTGAATAGTATGGAATCAAATGTAAATCAATGTTACTATCTTAATTCTTATAGGGGAAAATATTAAATTCATATGGAATAGTTCCTTTTGTCTCCTTCATTTAACCATTACGAGTAAATAGTGTAAAGTATTAAAACATCAGAAATAAATTCCATAATTTGGTTGACTATGAGTGATTGCAAGCTCTTCTTTGTTACGCGTGTTCTCATGTTGAAATTCAAGATTGTGACAAACTCCAACGACTGCAATCAAGCAACGTGGCAAAATAATCAATCAATGAAGCTCAGAGTTCAAACATTACTTCATGCTAGAGTTCAACCTTTACTGTCCGATTGAACGCATTTATCTATACGTTCTAAAGGGCAGGTTCTATTTTGACAGTAATTTTATGCGTATTATAAGGGGTGGGACTTGAGGACAAGATTGCTTCATTGTCGTAAATCTAATGCTAAGTAAGCCAACATTAAAACTTCGATCAAATGAAACGCCGTTCGTAATTCATTAGTTAATTGAATTTGCATGCAAGTGAGACGATTCTGAGGGTTTAAGCCACACAAAGACTTGTTCCGATTGAGGCGGCAGTGGAACTTTATTATTATTTATATTGTTATTATATTTATTATTATTGGATTAGGTCGCCGTGCTGCATTTGATCATTCGGTATTGTGGTTTGGTGCTGGATGCGTGGTGGATCAAGTGAAATGTGAATTTTGTTTTCAACTTGGACGGATAAATTTAAATAAATCGCGATTTCTAGTTCGATAATAAATCTTTTCGGGTTATAATTCAATTTCTTTTTAATAAGAAGCTTTGTTGCTATGCGTCTCTGAAATTTCATTTACAGTATATCAGACTCTTAATAGGCATTTTTAAAGCACATTCCCATATTAGAAACATTAAACTTATTCCATACTCAATCAGATATCGTAAAAAGGATTGAATTCAATGTATGTTTTCTTTACATTAGGCGTCCAGCTAGCGAGTTCCAGTGATTTATCTTGTTTATTTACAGCTGAAATGGACAATATTTGTCTAGTCATTGTTCCGCGGCGAAGAAGCATTAGCGGTTAATCCGATCTTGATGCTGAGAAGCACGCGTTGCTCTGGCTGTTGCGCGCTGGTAAACCTAATGTTGCTGCTGAGCGAAATATATTAGATTTCTGGATAGAGTCCTTTGTTAGAAGTGCGCTCGGACCCGCGATTCCATCGGTATTTTTCATGGCAAGAAACAAGCTATTTCCTAAAATACGGCCAATTGCTGTCCAATATACACAAGAAAATCGAATCTTCTACTTTTTAGGTACTTTACGTTGGGAATTTAGTTGGCCGGAATTGATAACCGGATGAAGAGAAGATTGAAAATTGATTGATAACCGGAAGCTGAAGATTTATTAATTTATTTAATTTTTTGGTCGAAATAATAAATAATTTATTAAATATTAAATAATATTATTTATTTGCTCGTCGAAATATAGCGTATTAAGTTTCAAGAGTGCGGATGAATGTAGATTTTTTTGATATTGTTGAAAATTCTCGCTTAACATTGTTGTTTGAATGATACTAATTGAAAATATCGTTGGAGGTAACTTAGCATGGTGACGATGCACAGAGCAATCTCTAAACACGTCCATTTCCGAACATTGGTGTTGCAAAAGCCCATTAGATTTGCGAGAACTTTCGAGTTTAATTTCAGGAGTTATGAATACTAATTCTATTTTAGAAGCGATTTTGATATTGTTGAAAATTCTCGCTTAACATTGTTGTTTGAATGATACTAATTGAAAATATCGTTGGAGGTAACATAGCATGGTGCCGATGCACAGAGCAATCTCTAAACACGTCCATTTCCGAACATTGGCGTACCAAAAGCCCATTGCGGTGGGGAGTTCACAATGTAATCAAGCAGATGACAAAGTTCTCGCTCGGCAACTCGCAGGAACGCAGGCAACTGATGTTTAACAATGTTTAAACTCGAGTTTCTAGTTTTATTATGAACGAAATAATTGTGTAATATTATACTGGGTCGATAAAGTTTTCATGTAGAGGAATAAATTCATGATTTTGCCGATCGTGTTGAGAGTGCGCAATAAATTGAGTTAAAATTTAGTAAATTGAGTAATTGAGTAAATTGAATGAAATTACACATGAAAGCCGAATAAATATACATAGATTTCTCATCAAGTTCTTATATTGAATGAAACTGTTGACTTTAAAACTTTGAACATATCATGGTTTTCAATTCAAGAATAAGTGTAAGACACTGAGGCAATGACAAAATGCCGTATATCAAATACATATATATATTCTTTTTAATTACTGATATATGTATATGTATATATTATATTATTTATATGTTTATTAATTATATTATAGTTATTATTTACATATTTTGATTTAACTCAACAAATACATTTTATTCTTTAGTGGTTTCAAAACTTTCTGTTTCACGTAATTTTTTCCGGAAAAAAATTAAAGCTTATATGTTAATTAAATTAAAAAACTTTGAATAAAAATCTTGAATGCGCATACCTAAGTCCGTAGACTTTATGATATGTTCCATCGTAATAAGCCAAGGCGTGAATCTCTACTGATGGTAGTTAGATGATTTTCGGGCAGGATTACACTTATATACGAAATATCAAATATTCATGTTGATGGTTGTAATTAAGGTATATTCAAAATGTATTGATTTATGAATTTTTTGCGATAATATTTTTTCATTGAGGGAAAATAATTTTTTTCATTTTTCACTTTTGAATAATAATCTAAGCATCAGGATCATAAATTTCTGCCATTTGTGCCAATAAATATATATATATATATAGTTGAGACGTTATAATATATATATATATATATATATATATTAGCTCTGCCCATCATCAATATATGAGAAAATTTCCATTTTTAATTTGCGAGATGACTTGCTATGACTAAGCGCGTCTCAAGCTTAATAATGTCGGGAATTTTTTGTTTCTCGTATTCTTCCCGAGTAAGACGCTCATACGCCTAAATGAATTAATAAATTGTATATATAACTTCATTTGAGCTCGGTTAACCCCTAAATTGTTTGGCTGGGATTGATGAATGAGCGCCAGATCTTCATGCGGAATCTATTTACTAATATCTGCATCTCATTCTTAAGAGCATTTTGTTTATCGCAGACTTTTTGCTTGATTAATCAGTTGCCTGGGCCATAAACTTCCCATGTAAAATCTTTTGACTGCTGAGGATGTTAATATCGTGGTATCATGAATTTTTTAATATTTTCGACTGTGCAGATTATTTTGTTAATTTTTATCATATTTTTCATACTTTTTTTGTCGACAAATATTAACCTCTAAGGATAATATATTCTACACAACAGTCACACTATTACAATATCTTTGCATACGATCCAATTCACTCGTATAGTTGCGTTATTTTATTTTTCGAGAAATTTGTGCATATATTCTGCCATATTGTTGCTTCTTCGAACAAATTTTGGCCCCATTGCTCTCAGCTAATAGTTTTTACCATTATTAATTACTATATATAATTTTCTGCAATACCTTTCCAACCATTACTTATACCTAATGGAACTTTGCGGTTACCATATTACTTATCACTGTAATTTTATCGTCCACTTATGTTACAGAATTCATTTTCTGTATACCGTACAGCCTCATAACATTTACATATTATCGATGTAAACAAGCTAGTTGAGTGGCTCTTCCGCAACACTCACTTGTGTTGATTTAGTTGAGACGTTCCCTCTCACCACTCACTTGTGTTGATTTAGTTGAGACGTTCCCTCTCACCACTCACTTGTGTTGATAGGTCCCGGTACATCTTGATAGGATCGTCCTTCTTCCAGCGCAGGTCCAGCTCCTTCATTGTCTTCGAAACTGGAACGAAAAGGAAGTGAGTTTAGACAGAGAGTAATTAATTAATTTATATTTTATGAATAGTATTCATTGTCAAGATTGTCGGAAGAAAATATGCAACTTAATACAGAACATCGGATACAATATTTAAATAAATACAGAATATTTATACGGTGTTATTGAACGTAATATACAACAAATGAGAATTGTACCGAATTGTTTGTAAGGCTTCACCGTGCGTCGTATACAATGGATAAGCAAATACAGAATCGTTTGTATGACATTACTAAACAGATGAATATCTTGAATCCAAAAGTTTCCACAGAGTAATGATGAATTTTAGATTAATCATGAAATAATCCTTGCATTTTCAGGTGGGTATTATAGAACATATCGCAATGAGTTCTTGATTTACGGCATATTATACTATATTATATCTCATTATTGTAATGTGAAATTTTAATGCATTCAATTTATCCGATGTTCACATAACTTGATTAGCTTATCAAAAGGGGAATTTACACCCTAAACGCAAACCTAAACGCAAATCTGTTTATTATCAGCTCGTATTATGAAGTGGACAAACAATATAAAATCCAGCAGCTGATGGCCGAGTCTTTATCCTCCTTGAGAAGGATTTCAATGCACCAAATATCCTCAGCATCGAGCAGCTCATCCATCAAAGTCTCGACCTTCTCTACCATCGATCCCAAGAAAATATAAGTTTGCTTTACCGATCATTAACGGTCATATTGCGTTGCACTTTAATCCCGCTAGACTCGTTCCATACTCATACTCCATCAATTTTTTAACAAAGTGGGGCATGCGAATGAGTAGAAAACTTTGTGATCAAGTCAGAGTTTTGAAAAATACATGAGAAAAGTGAAGGGGGATTAGAAATTTTTTTTATTCCCCGCCAAGTTGGGAAAAACCAATTTGTTTCCCGAGATAGTTCCAACAATTTCCATAACAAAAAAAATGTCAACACGATTGTTAGTTTCTCAAGTTGTGCATCTATAGAGTTATAAAAACTTTAAATTAGGTTGGGCTTACAAACGAAGTTTTAACTTTAAAATCCCTTTAAATTAGCATTTAATTAGAATTGGCCCAATTTTTATTCAATCGCTATAGTTGGACTCAACAATCAACAACTTAATGTTTGCTGAAAATGCTGATAGGCTCGAATATGAATGGAAATATATAAAATTCAGAAAAATTAAATGAAATAAAAAGAATTAAAAGTAATAAAAGAAAAATAAACGAAATAAAAAAGTTAGAATGATTAAAAGAATAAGCGAAAATGCACTAAATTATTTGGAATCGCAAGGTTAGCTCTTCTTAAATGGTGAAAATATTAGCGCCTCAGGAAACCCGATAGAATACGCACCCATGTTATCAATGTAATCTTCGAACAAACATTATCAACATAAAATAGATTTGACTCCATGTTCTTTATTCATTGGAATCAAAAGCTCATGAGCTTTTTATTTATTTTCCAGGAGCACTTTCGGTCAATCGCCTAGCCATATCAACTGCAAAAATTACAGCAAGTAAATCTTCTCAACGTGTTTACCCTGAGCGCCTCCTATAGCATCGACAGTTTAATGATCAGCCCAGCAATCGGGAAAATATATTGATTTTTCCTTCAGTCAGTCCATAACAAATCTTGCTAGATTGCTGTATTGCAAGGCAAGAAGTTTATTGTCTTCGTGTGGAGCCTCTGCGACAATAATTCGTTGCGCGTAAGCCAGTTGAGCTGCCAGTCTCGAACTCATTCGTGTCTTTTTCACAACGATTTTTGTCGTTCTTCTATTCACGACTCTGAGTGCATCGGTTATTTGGGGTTGATGATCGCTTTTTTATAATTGTGTACCCTCATTGTGATGTTTTCGATCTGCTTTTTTACACTTTAATATTTTCCTTTTCTTCATGATCAAAATATTAAAAAACTAATAAAAAATAATAAATATATTTTCCTTAATAAATGAAAATAGTACGATAACGCTTAGGTACGTTGTATGTATTCATATAATTCGGAATAACTGCAACGAAAAATATTTCAAATTCTGTGGACTGAAAGCGAAACTGTCAGAGTTTATTATTTTTTAGCCCTGCAGGAGGCTTCATTGTATTATTTATTTAGGACTCGTGCATAATTCTAAATAATTGTAATTGTTAATTTGCAGTTTACATTCACTTCACCAGCAACATAGAAGCGCCCAGGTTCCATCATGACTACAGGAAACAGAGTGTAAATCTAAACTTGAGTGTCAGCTAGCCTAATTTTCTGTTGTACCATCTTTGATCCCCTCTACTTTATGAAACAACCAACCAAACAACCAGCCCCTGAAATTCAACCATTTCGTTGTGAATGGATTCTTTTGCCGTTGATTCTCATAGCATTTATTTCCTCAAATGTTTACCTCATTAATGAAGCATCTGTTTCCCTCAGCGACATATTTATCACAAACATCGTTGTATTTATGCCTCGAGTGTCTTGTTGGGGTGCCATCTAAAGACGTTGTCGGAACGTGTGATCAGAATTATTTTCTTTGTGGTCACTCTGCGTTAAAAAGCTTTAAAGCTTCCCTTGAACAATGTAGTTGCACTGCCTTTTTTCTTTCCATTTGATTTACTAATTAGTTCCTGACTCTGGATTTACACATAGGCTCCTAAACCGGTTGTAATTGTGATACTTTGCACATATTACATTTCTATTTAATATTCTGAAGCTACTCACTCGGGACAAACCAGCAGGGAAACTGAAAAGTTAGATTTAAATTAGTTCAGAAATTACTTTGCCTCGCATAGCGCAAGCTCAAAATGTTTAAATAATTTAGGGAATCATTTTACTGTTTTATTTATTACAGAAAAATTATTTTAATTTATTCATTATTACTGTTCCTTTTATTAAAGGGAATTTATTTGTTACATTATTATTGTTCACCATAAAAGGATTAAAAAATTAAAATCGGTACTCACAGCTGGCGACTTCCATTGTGCAAATTTGCGAGTCGAAAGGAAACTTGGAGAGATCCAACATACAGGAGAACACAAGCTTCAGCCTGCCAGAAATAAATGAAAAATTTTCAAATTGGAATGAATTTTGTGCTTTAAGCTTATATATTCACTTAACATAATATATTACTTATATGTAAGTTATATCGTTAAAAGTTTAAGTTTAGAGCTTAAGTTATATTGATTATATGTAAGATAAGCGAGTTCGTAGTTATCGGGTTTGGAATGAACAGTACTGTGATATATAAAATGAGAAAAGCGTCTTATAATCAGTCATCTAATTACAGACCAGGAAAACTGATTTTATTTCTGAATAAACTCCTCATAAAACGAACAGCATAACAGACGTGAAATTCGTGCCATGAACACTTGGCTAACAAATGTCGGTTCACCCTTCACTATTTGGTAAACGTTGTGAATCTACTCCTAAATGTTTAAATATATGTTTCGAAAGAATTTTCGATTAAACGTTTATTCTTAATTGCAAAATTCAAGTAAACCTATATATATTTACAGGATCCATATGCTGTTCAATAATGTATAAGGAAATAAAAATGTGCTCGATTGTCATCGTACGCCGCATACATCAAAAGAAAAGGAAGATCCTTTCGCGAAGTATTCAGTAAAATAGAAAATGACCTCGATTTTCTTCAGAGTTAAAATGAGGCAATTTTACAATGTCGATCAACGTGTCGTAATAAAAAAAATTAAACATTTATTAATATTATTTTATCGATAGAATTTATCTCGATTAATTTTTTTGCGATAAACTCTCAATTTGATGTCTCCTAAATTTATGGTGAAAGCAAAAAATTAAAAGTGACAGCCCTGCTCATGTTGCAGTACCGTATGCCCCATGCCCTTGTTGGACAGGCATATCGTTGTCATATACTCCACGGAGGCTAAATGTCTCATTTCGTTCCCCGCTCGCTGCCATGATGCTAGACGTTATTTCACCGGCCATCACATGGCTGCTGAAGGCCGCATATAATGCTCCTATAATTTTTATAAGAGAGCAGTGTAAATGTCATATTGTGTTCATTAGACTTTTCGCGACACTTACGAGGCCCTTATTCCTGATTGAATTACAGTGGTAATATTAACAGACTGTGCATGAGGAATGTATTGAGGAGAGAGTTTCATTTTCATCCGGTCTTTTGTTGTTAACTGTTGTTCTGATTAGGGGACATAATCTAAATTATTTAAAATATACCAGGAGACTTACTTTCAGCTATTTTGAACGTCGGTAGATTGTTTACTCCCAATTGTGCTCGCATATATGTAAAAACGCGAAAAAATGGACTATGCAATAACATTTGCGCCTTTATTCATGGATTGCTTTATGGACTGGTACGATTCCCTTCATTTAATAATTTAAAAATGGACGATGCAATAACATTTGCGCCTTTATTCATGGATTGCTTTATGGACTGGTACGATTCCCTTCATTTAATAATTTAAACACATAATTCATGGAACCATGTGTGTCGGTTGGCAGATTAAAGGTAAATATTCCACGAAAACAAAATTCGCTTCTAGTCAAGTTATATGCCGTGAATCCTGTATATTTAAATGAATTAAGCTATGCGAGTTTTAAACTGAGAATTTTATACATTATAATATATTCTTCCTGAGAGGCATGAAATCAGGCATGAAATTCGAGCGTTTAACCTGATAGTAGAATTAGTGTGAGTGGAATCAAGATTAGGGATGAATTGCGATTGGTTTCTGCGAAATTCGGACGCTTCATTGGCTGCCTCAATCATGCAGACCGTGCGCTAATGGAATTCCTCTACCCAAATTCACGTGTAATAATTCAATCAGAGCAAGAGGTTTCTATGGAAGCCCTTTTAATCATAGACATCGGCCAGACAAATATCAAATTCAAGCATTTAACCATTTCATATGACATTAAGTGAGCATATAGACACTGGAGGAAAATAACTGCGACTGAGAATTGTTTAATTTTTATGTGAGTAATTATGTTATTCGCTTCATGTGAGTAATAATTCATTCATACAAAGAACAAATAATTTAATGTTAGCATTTTTTGAAACACGGAAATATTTACATTATTTTGAACGTACGTATTTGAAGCACGCTTTCAAATAGGAAGTTTTTAGTGAATTCTAAAAAAACACAATTTCTAACTTTCCTGGACCAACTGGTACCTTAAGGTCAAATCAGTCAAAAAATGCAGCGAAGTCTGAGAGCGAGGTTTTCGCGGCCATCGTGTAAAATCCTTGATCTGCCCAAAGCTCGGCCAGTCGCTACCCTCGAGCTTGTACTCTTTGTAATATGATATCCTAGCCAGACCCTTCTTCGCGGCAACTATTCGCTTTCAGGTGGCCGAGGAATGGCCAACGGTCGGCTATAACTAATTGACTAGGCCGACCGCTGGCCACGTATTATTCTTCGCCCCTCATTGACTTCGCATTTACCATGCCACCCGTCGTGAGCTGACAGTTGAGTAATTTACGACGTCTCTTTCCCCTCAAACATTGCACAACGCCTCCATTTGAGCAGCTAGTATGCGGGATTTTCCCTCCGCGTATCAGCAGGCTCGATCATAACTATTTTTCGGTAGAAAATATCTACAACAAGGAGGCTGATCAAGGAATGCCGAGTATACCATTCAATGGAGAATAAAAATTACAACCCTTTAACATCTCGAAAAAAGTTAAAAAGTCGCAGACATGATGAACAATAATATTCAAAGTTTCTTGAAATTTCCTCTCATTAAAACTCTTTTAATACAAAGTTTGCATATTTTTTGTTACTGGTCGACGCTTATAAATAAATTGCTGGGTAAGTATGGAAAAATCCATATCGCCATCTCATTTGCTAATGGAGTAAAGTCTATCCTAACTAGTGAAGAAACGCTTAGGGAAGAGCCGAGCCTGTTCGAAGCCTCTCGGTTTTCAATCAGGGCCTTAACTGATTGACAACATGAAGGAATCTAAGGAATCTAACAAAGAAAGTGACGTGGCTTATCGTCATTAAACATGCTATGAAATACAGCATAAAGATACTCATTGGCAGTGCATTTCACCTTCTATATCATGAGATTAACCACACATCTTCAAATTTTAATTAACAACGACAAAATATATAAGGAGCGAGGTCACACAAAACAATATTGAGAATTGTCAAGGCTTGAACAGCATAATTTTTTCGAAGATACCTCTTGACGTTCTGGAGCTAAGATGGACAATGGACTAGAACCAGAATAGACTTATACGCCATCAGTCTTAAATTATTAATTCACATAAACTCACCTGAGCATGTAAAGGATCTCGCCGTGCGGGTTGATCCTGACGAGGACGTTAGGCACGGTCACGAACTGAAACTCAGCGTGCTTGGCGTTGGGGAAATACACTTCAGGCTTCCAGATCGCCTTCACCAGCTTAGGGTCGTTCAAGTCCAGCGGCTGGACGAGATCTTCGTGCTTCAGTCGCGCATCATACCACGTCTGACGCAGGTACAAGTCCACTTGGTAGTCCTGAGAAAAATAATATTTAAATAATATATAATTATATGCTCATTCCTGGCAATGGGCAGGGTGGCCCAGTGAGTACAGTTCAGAGTACCAAGATTGGAGCAGAGAGGCGCGGGTTCGATCCCAGCTCTGTGCGCCAGTTTCTGGTCAGAATGGGTGCCATCAAAATTTGAAGTGCTGGAATGAGTTTTGAACACAGAACACAGAAATTTTTTTGCTAAAAAGATACTGGGAAACTTTTAAGTATACTTTTACTTTTCCTCACTGGGAAAGTGGATATCGAAAGAAATGGTCGCAGAAGAGGGGGACATAGTTAGTTGGTTAAAGTGGAGTCGTAGACGTCCCAGCATTCAATTTTAAATTCAACAAACACCCACTTGTCAGTGTGTACATTTCATATTTTTGTCATTTAACAGAGAAAAAAAGTGAAATATTCCGCTGTAATTTTTTTGAAAATATATTTTTCAATATACATCTACTTTATTTCAAATCAATACCTGAAATTTGGAAGTGCCAAAAAAAATTCTCAATTATGAAATCCCATTTTACTGCCTTAAATGATATTTCTGTCGGTAAATAGGGGTTTAGTAGCATTCATTACTGCTTAATGTTTACCAATTGCGATCCATTTAATTTTAGAGATTTGCACGACGAATGAAATTTAGAGAGGAAAATAGAGCACGAGTCATGTCATCCTGGCGGCTGCAATGCATTTAGAGAAATTAGTGAGACTTTGTTCAAATAGCGATGCACTCTCGGCGCTTGTGTGGGTCATCTGGACAGAACAAAACAGGTGTACCTATGCAACACCCGCTCGTTTCTCGTGATTTGGGTAAAAAATGTATTACTATTTAGAAAATAGAACCTGTTCATTTTCTGAGCTTGTTGTGTGTCATGGCTAACCAGTTCAGATGTCAAACTCTTGTCGCGTGTCATGGCCAACCAGTTCAGATGTCAGGCTCTTGTCGCGTGTCATGGCTAACCAGTTCAGATATCAAGCTCTTGTCGCTTGTCATGACTCACCAGTTCAGATGTCAAGCTCTTGTCGCGTGTCATGACCAACCTGTTCAGACGTCAAGCTCTTGTCGCGTGTCATGGCTAACCAGTTCAGATGTCAAGCTCTTGTCGCGTGTCATGGC
>NW_025931356.1:0-526 GCF_000764305.2 Hyalella azteca
TGATTCGCGTGGAAAACACCTGACATGGGTTTCAAGAGATTAATACTTAAAATTTCATTTTTTCGATAGCTAAACACGACAAATATTCATGCGTCAGCTCGTGCACTATATGTTGATCAATTGTGCCATTTTTAATTGGGATGTTTGAAAGTCGATTTCCAATTCACCAATTTGTCGTGCATAGTGCGTTTGAATAGAGATTAACATTTGAATGGTTCAGTTTTCAATTTTTTACTAATGTTTTTGAAAATTGCGTAAAATTTTTCAGGTTAAAGGAGTTAATTGAAAATAGAATAATTTTTAATTTGTTTTGGTCGTAGCGTGTTCACAGCGATGACCATTGAAATGACCATAGTATGATTTGTCGGAATTTTAATATTCTGCGATCTACCTTTACTGTGGAATAATATCCTATTACGGTCCTTTTTCACCTTTTTGATCCTTCTTTTATTCAACATTACGTAAGAATGTGAGGATCTACTTACATATTGTCTTCCGAAAAAAATACGCAACTTTAGTTTACGCT
>NW_025931357.1:0-783 GCF_000764305.2 Hyalella azteca
AACTAAGTGTTCGCAGTTAACAAGCAAAGCGCGACTACACGACAAGTAGGTGAGCAACATACGTCCGGACATTGCCTTCACAAATAAAGTGAGTGCCAGGCGAGTTATGGAAGCTGTCGCTGCTGCAGAGGCTGCAAAGTTACTATACGCTTGGAAGTGAGGGCCGCAACAGAGTCTGCGTCACGTCGGCCGAGTCGCGGTCATTTGATAACCACACATGCGTTAGTTGCAACACTGAGTCAAGTAACGAGCGGTGAGTGAATACCGGTGTACAATTTCATTTCATTCCAAAGTTTTCTTTATAATTCAGTGCTCGGGAGAATCCCACGTCAGACTTGGGTCAGGTTTTCTTCTTGCCGCCGTAACTTTAAACGAGATATTGTCAATTGTGATCCAAAGTAGGGTCTGATAACGAATTTTATTACATTATCATTAGATAGGCTGCGTTTCTTCTCATTTTTGAACTCGTATTAATGCTGATGGACCTCAGAGTCCGAAATTTTAAATCTCCTGATTATTTAGCTGTAGTTTGCATACATATTATATATAAATAACGTTATACAGTTCTGTGTCTTAACGGCAGATCCTTCGCTCGGTAGGAATGCTTACTGAGACAATTTTTATGTTTCGCAAATAATCCAAAATATGGTTGCATGCAGATCATTTTATCCTGCTCCTGTTTGAGCTACTATTTCGTTATGTTCTCAGAATGTATTGTATTATCTGCCGAAAAACTCCTTGAAAGTACTCATTATGTTGCTGTAATAGGTTCATGGTGAATTT
>NW_025931358.1:0-465 GCF_000764305.2 Hyalella azteca
TAGATTATTGATTTTATGGCATACAAATAGTTGGATTGAATCAGAGAGGTTACAGCAGGCACTGAATGTTTAGTAAGTTTCGACAGTAATCGAATGTTCATTAGGTTAAAAGAGCAAGTGAATGTTTAGTACGTTACGACAGTAATCGAATGTTCATTAGGTTACGACAGGAAGTGTATGTTCATTAGGTTACGACAGAAAGTGTATGTTCATGAGGTTACGACAGGAAGTGTATGTTCATTAGGTTACGACAGGAAGTGTATGTTCATGAGGTTACGACAGGAAGTGAATGTTCATTAGGTTACAACAGGAAGTGAATGTTCATTAGGTTCCGACAGGAAGTGTATGTTCATTAGGTTACAACAGGATATGTATGTTCATTAGGTTACGACAGGAAGTGTATGTTCATTAGGTTACAACAGGATGTGTATGTTCATTAGGTTACGACAGGAAGTGTATGTTCAT
>NW_025931359.1:0-24194 GCF_000764305.2 Hyalella azteca
CCTGGGAGACTTTTAACAATTTTGTTATCATTATTAGCCAAGTCTTCGGCGTGTACGGAGACCTCGGGGATGTCGTACAGGTCTGTGCTGTCGTTGGATGACATCGAGTGACAGCAGTTAGCCGTGGATGTTCTTGGACAGCCGCGGCATAGGAACAGGTTGGGCAGTCGCAGCCTCATCCACACATGAACGTGAAGATTCTGAGTCAGCCATACTTGGTCACTGAAGCTTCGAATTATTTGTTACTATTTCTAATTATTATTTATTCTATTAATGTATAACTTTTAACACTATCTGAAATTCCTGTCATATATCAATCGAAAACATTGAGAAGGAATATATGTGCTGAACGAAGCACTAACGTTCAGTTTCGTGAAAAAGGTTGCATTAAATTCGTCACCACGAAATATTGATGACTTAACCTAGCTTAACGTAAAATAATCTTAAAATTAACATTTTGTAACGTATTATTCATTTCCGTTTACAAAAGGTATTTAGTTTAGTACAACTATAAACTAAATCAAACAATTGGAAGTAATAAAAGTTGTACAAGTATTCAAAGTTTACTGACTCATTTAGAATTACAGTAAGATTCCATTTAAAACTATTTGAAGTTGCGAGCGCAACTTTCATGAAGATAAAAGTTAATAATACTAATAATAATAACTAAAGTTAATAGTAAAAAAGTTAACATAAATAAGTAAAGTTAATATAAATTAATAATAATTAATTTTAATAATAATAAGAATATAAAATTGACAATAAATAATAATAAAAACTACTGACACGGCCCTTACACTTCAGAGTGACCGAGTGGTAAAGATCGCCAAGATTTTAGCAGCGATTGTGGGGTTCGAAACCGGCAACAAGTTGCGAAATTTCTGTTCGAAATCGGTAAGACGGCCTGGTTTAGAATCGGCAAGGGACCAAATATATATTTTGTAATATACACAATACATATATCTTCAATATATTGATATGTATATTTAGTGAGCAGCACGACAACATGCATGACAATCGGTACGAGGAATGTATAGCATTATGAACAAATAAGAGATATTAAAGTTCTATCTTAATTTTTTACGTCTAGGAAATTTTTTTAACAACAGATAAAAAATGGAAAAATGTCATGAAATTAATGAAAATGGAAAATGTCATGAAAGTTTTTTTTACACTTTGGCGACGATTGCACTATGGTAAACTTTCCTAGCAGACGTTGCTTAGAAGAGCTTACGAACATTTCATTTAAGATTAATTAGATTTAAAAAATAATTTCAGTTTTTTCATCATTGCTAACTTTTTAACAATCATAAAAAATTCTATAATGGCACCAACTCCCTAGCTTATGTATTGAAATTTATTTTAAAAAGTTGTAAAATAATTGAAGTGTTGAAACAGTAATTCTTAAAAACGTTTACTAACAGTAGATTTATTTACTATTATTTCAAGTCGCTAAACCTGGAAAACAATATGAGCTTCTGACGGACCGTAAACCTCCTTCCACGGCGACACCAAGGTCGCGAATGACTGCCGAAGACTTACACGCGGTTATGTGGCTTCCGAACCCCACCCCCTAAACGGATCTGGGGGGAGGGGTATGTTTGCGGCCGGGGGGAGGGGTGTGTTTAGGGGCGAGGCAGGAGGGTGTGGGGCTAGGCAAATACTGATATCAAAGAGCTCATAACAAAGTGTCATGTGAACAAGGATATTAACTTTTTCCAGTGATTAGACAAAATGAAGAATATCCTGGAACTCTGAGATAACAGCACTACCGTCAATGCCACTAACTTCACCACAGCATTTATGTTGCCGGCTTTCAATAGAAACGATATATTTTGTTAACAAAAGTCAGCGGCATCTTTATAAGGACCGAAAAGCTTCTAGGTTACTAAAGTGGTAGTCAAACCCTACAAATGGTAGTTCTGACCTAAAGTTACATGGTTTTTAATGACGTGCGGCGAGGTAAAAACAGTAGCTGCTGAGTGGCGACTTCTGTGTTATTGACGGTAAATTATATACCAGTTCAGGCACGACTAATTTTCACAGTTAGTTAAATTAAAAAATAAGTTGTTAACTTGAACACTTTTAACCTAAGCTCCTACGAGCACCTAGATATAGAAATGATGAAGCTGTTGTTCACCAGAGTCGTGCGAACGAACCTAGAGTTTGGAAACGTTGTATTGTCACCGAGACTTGAAAAGGACAAAAATTTAGTTGAGAGTGTTCAAAGAAGTGCAACAAGGATAATTTGAGGCTTAAAGGGCAAGTCTTATGAAGAAAGACTGAAGATTATGAAGCTTCCCAGTCTCCGTTATCGACGTCTGCGTGGGGACCTCATTGAAGTATACAAGTATGCTCATGGTTTATACAAGGTCCCAGAAGGATTACTAGAATTTGAAACAAGAACCAGCACCAGGGGCCACAGCTATAAACTAAAAAAACTGACAGTGCAATTCATCCATGCGACATCATTTCTTCTCGCTTCGAGTCACCGACATGTGGAACAGCCTCCCTGAAGATATTGTTGACGCTGCGAGTATGAACGCGTTCATGAACAGACTAGACAAGGCCATGCATGAGCATATGTTTAGTCTTAAAATGCTTCGTACCCTACGGAACAACTGATATCGAGAAGCTATTTTTAATCTACCGTCCGTTGAAAAGATTTGATCAAAAGGCCAGTCTAGCCAAGAAAAGTACAAGAATCGGCGATAGGCCTATCCAGGCCTATTCCTCAATGCCGAAGATACATACTATACTAAACGTGATAATCGTTCCACAGAACACAACAGCAGGATAGCAGAATAGTTTAGGCTAGGTTTCTGAATTTAATTTTTGAATTTGATTTTTCCGAAATTTGATTTTATATTTTTTTCAGGGTTAGAATAATCATCTAGTTTCTTTAATATTAAAATATTTTAAAGAGTGCAATGTGCGTTGCTCTGACACAGCTGCTGCACTCAACTAAATCAGTGTAACATTGTCCAGATAGCAATGCACCTTTTGCCCTTGTATGGGTCATCTTGACTCAGTTCAACCCGACGGAAAAGCACATCAAAGCTCCCTCCACTTCCTGCTCATGCTGTGGATAAGAAATTGTGCCGCTATTTGGACAAGATGACCAGTTTGCTTCCTGAGTGTTGGTTCTGGATTGACCCACGTGGCAAAAAACAGACGTGGCCGCAGTCAAATTTTGTTTGCTTCTTTTTTGTATGCGTTTTGTTCCTATTTTATAATTTTGGTAAGGCGGTTAAAGAAGCACCTTCTTTATCTCGATGTGTTCAATCAACAAATTCTAGATTTCGATTTAACGCATCGTTCATCGCAATTTTAATTTTAAAATTTTTTCTCATTTTATGATAACTTAAATACATTCGAGAATTGATATAATTAGCCCGCTGTAATACCAGGTTTTTTAAAATTTGAAAGCAAAGAAAATGCCAAGTTCGTCATTTAACCATCGTAAATGTTCTCACTTAAGATACGCTGAATTTATTTGGAGATTTGATTTGATTTCGAGATTATTTAATACGTTTTTAAATCGTTATCGGCGCCTGTAGTTCCGGAAACAAGAGACCCTATTAATAATACTATAGAAAACATTCAGGGGATGTTTGCTCTAGATTATCTGCTTCGCTTGTTAAGTTTTCCAGTCTCGTCCGTCCTATTTAACCCTCTACCGCCATACACGAGCAACTGGAGCAATATTAGTTGTATATTAATATTACTAATATAGTATGATAAAATATTAGTAATATTTATAATATTAGTAACCGGAGCAATATTGTCACGCGCCTACTTCCCAAAAATGGTACGTTCAAGTGAGCGCCAAATTACTTGCACTGATGGTTGCTGCCACGTACGACAACTTTAAAATGTTCTCTGTTGCGTACAAACGTTCTCAGGTTTCTACACTAAATAGTTTACGTATAATTGTATGTTTCCGGAGAGTGACATACGGCGGTGGAGGTTAAGTTGTTTCGTTATCTTGCGTTCGCTACGACGATATTCACACTCTCTGGCTGCCTCGACTAGAATGGCTTCTTCGCTTGAATACCAAACATCCTTCAAACGTCTCAACAATTTTTTTACGGCCGGTCTCCAAATTGACATGTCTCGGACAATTTTATGATCGGACTCGCAGCCGGTCTCCCAATTCACTTGTCACGACAATTTTAAGCCGGACTCGCAACCGGTCTCCCAATTCACATGTATCGACAATTTTACGGCCGGACTTGCGGCCGGTCTCCCCAAATTCGATGAGCTTGGAATATCTCCCAAACAAATAAATGCAGACCAATGAAACTGGGTACACGTATTCATTGGGACCTAACGGAGAGGTTTAGCTCGTGATTTGTTTTAAATTTCGTACTGACATTTCTTCAAGAGTACTGAAGTGATTTGAACGAAATTTTGAATAGATTCCTAACTATCTAGCGGTAATGTATAGCTCGTGAAAATTTTTTAGATTTTGCTTTCGTTCACGAGTTGTTCTCCATTTTCCCCTCATTCGTGATTTAAACAGCAATACATGCTTTAATTCGCAGTGAACAAGAAATTTCTTCCGAAATACTGAACAGATTTTTCTTTGAAACTTTGAATATGAATACCTAACCTTCCAACGGTTATGTTTAGTCCGTGACAATTTTTTTGATTTTGCCTTCTTTCGCAAGTTATACGGCTATACGGAGAAACGACCGGCATTTCTGAGGCCCATTTTTAAATTTGCATTGACCAAGAGCCGTATATGTATAGCCGTATAACTCGCAAACGAAGCCGTATAACTCGCGAAGGCAAATTCTGAAAAATTTTCACGAGCTAAACATCACCGTTTGGTTTTTAGGAATGTATATTAAAAGAATTCGTTCAAATCTGCTCAGTAGTCTGGAAGCCATTCTTAGATCACTGCGAATTTCGGCCGGTATCGCCATGTAAATCACGAATGAAGGCAAAATTCAAAACAATTTCACGATCTAAACATCACCGTTAGGTCCTAATGAATACGTGTACCAAGTTTCATTAAGGTACGTTCATTAGTTTGGGAGATATTTCTTAAACTGAAAAAACTGTGCTGCGAAAACATTTCTTCTCGCTTCGAATCACTATGAGGAACAGCCTCCCACTATTGGCGCTCCAAGTATGAACGCGTTCAAGAACAGACTAGATAAAGCTATAGTATAGCTCGTGAAAATTTTTTAGATTTTGCTTTCGTTCACGAGTTTTTCTTCATTTTTCCCCTCATTCGTGATTTGAATAGCAATACGTGCTTAAATTCGCAGTGAACAAGAAATTTCTTCTGAAATACTGAACAGATTTATCTTTGAAACTTTGAATATGAATACCTAACCTCCCAACGGTTATGTTTAGTCCGTTAAATTTTTTTTTATTTTGCCTTCTTTATACGGCTATACGGAGAAACTACCGGCACTTCTAAGGCCGATTTTTAAATTTGCATTGACCAGGAGCCGTATAAGTATAGCCGTATAACTCGCAAACGAAAGCAAAATCGAAAAAATTTTCACGAGCTAAACATCACCGTTTGGTTTTTACGAATGTATATTAAAAGAATTCGTTCAAATCTGTTCAGTAGTCTGGAAGCCATTCTTAGATCACTGCGAATTTCGGCCCGTATCGCCATGTAAATCACGAATGAAGACAAAATTCAAAACAATTGTACGATCTAAACATCACCGTTAGGTTCTAATAATACGTGTACCAAGTTTCATCAAGGTACGTTCATTATTTTGGGAGAAATTCCTTAAACTAAAAAAACTGCGCTGCAACTTGTCCACGCAACAACATTTCTTCTCGCTTCGAATCACCATGCGGAACAGCCTCCACGATGACATCTTTGGCGCTCCAAGTATGAACGCGTTCAATAACAGACTGGATAAAGCTAGTAAAATATACGTTCAGATTTGAAAAGCCTAGCACCATATCGAACCCGGTGGAACTCTAGTAGCTACTTCAAACTATCGTCAGTCATGAAAAGATCCGGTCAAATGACACGAGTTTAGATTAGGCCTACACTTCATTATACATTATACACATCATACATACATTATACATTCATTAGGCCTACACTTCAGCGCCGACATCACTATGTTATGTTATGATCACTGGAGATTGACCTCCAGAGACTGACCGCGAGTCTGGCCGTAAATTTGTCCGAGCCGTGTCCTTCACTCGTTACCACACGTTCTTTACGCATCCTTTAGTTTTTGCCAGCCTAATAAGATAATTATGGACTTGTTCAAACAAATTTTTCTCTCAAATTTTCTGCGGGTAATTTTGATTTTTTCGGTAAAATTTTCGTGAATAAGAAGAAACATAATTTTTTCAGTCCGCCGTACTTGATAAGTTAAGGCGTAGATTATGTCGATGAATATTCATGACATGTCAGTTTCTTAGAGTTTACGCTGAATAAAATTTTCTTTGTTGGAGAAACTTTTCTCTATTTGTTTTGACGGCAGACTAGCAAATATTTCAGCATAAATATCAATGGGTGCTAACGTTTAAGTTTACAAACACTGCAAGGCTAAAACACCACTCTGAATATTGACAGCATTAGAATAAAATGTTTCTGACGCAATTTTCTCCTAATTATTTGTAGTATCGTGAATCTGATCTCTAATTCAAATTCATGATTGACGTGGTCTAAGTCTCAAGATTCAGATTCACAACTCTCACGTGGGGCAGGTATAAGTAATATTGTCAATGAAGTAATTAAAAGACTGTGATCATGTCTTGACATTAACATACGTTACCTACGTACATGCGTTACTTACGTACATATTTAGGGAGAGGGAGAAGACTGCAGGGTTGTTTAAGTATGGTGAATTGAGATATATAAGTTGTAACTGAGGTTCCTCATCCTCTCCCTATTGTTTATACGTAACCCCCATGTTAGTAAGTCGCGAAAAAAATCGGTTTTCCGATGCCGACCGCCAAAAATGGATTTCAGATTCGTAATCTACACCCCAAAAAACATAATTAAAAAAAAAACACCCTTTTTTTTTGGATGTAGTTAATCTGCAATAATACCCAGTTTAGTCCTAATTCGTTGTAATATCGCGAATCTGATCTCTAATTCAGGTTTATGATTGACGTGGTCTAAGTATCAAGATTCAGATTCACGACTCTCACGTGGGCCAGTCGTGGGGCAGGTATAAGTAATATTTTCACTGAAGCAATTAAAAGACTGTGATCATGTCTTGACATTAACATACGTTTCCTACTTACATGCGTTAATTACGTACACGCATTACTTACGTACATACGTTACTGACGTACACGCATTACTTACGTTCACATGTTACCTACGTACACACATTACTTACGTACACACGTTACTTACACGCGTCCGGCTTAAAAACTTTTTCGATCGATTAAAAATTTCTAATCAAAATTTCCATCAAACATCGGCAGTTAAAGTACGACCACGTATATTTTTCTCGTTTAATAAAACCATGGAGTTTTTCATTAATTTTACTTGCATTAAGCATAAAGGTTACAAATATCCTCTTGACTACTCAATGGCCGCTACACTACCTGTACATAACGCGTTTACACTCAGAGAAATTGGTGGGATTTGTCTCAATATCAATGCACTTTTGCTCTTGGTTTGGTCAAGCGATTCATTACTTGGACAATATAACACATGCCTTCCTCTTGAGTGTACACAGATTTACACACCTACCAAGTGTGTACACAGTAAATTGGACATTGAAAATACTAATATTTAATTAAGTAGCTTAGAATTTTTACCAAATTAATTGCATTTTCCATTAATAAAATAAAATGATAAGTTCCCCCTTAGCATGGCTGACCGTTGCTATTAACTGAACTGCATTCCATTAAACATAATTTATTAATTAACATTCCATTAACATAATTCATTAATTAATTAAGTGGGGGCAAGTAAGTAATTATTTATTATTTTCTTACGTGGAGTAAGTAAATAATTGTTTATTATTTACTTACGTGGGTCAATTGTCCCTCTTTCGCGCAGTTAAGAGGTGCGGGCCACAATGTTTAATACCAAACAAAATATTCAGAAAAAAACTTATTTTTGGGCATGAAAAAAAATTACGACTTGGCTCCAGGGGTCAGGATTTCTGGGATGGGGTAACTAAACCAGGGGCTCAAGGGTCTTTCTTAAAGGTTAAACTCCTTCAGGGTTGAGTATTATCCCTTAGGACACCGTTTCTGGTGGCATAGATAGGGTTCAGCGTAACCCCTCANGGCTGGCTGCACCAGACCCTTCGGTAGGGTTCAGTGTAACCCCACAGGGTCAAGTATCAGGCTGGCAGCACCAGACCCTGCGATAGGGTTCAGTGTAACCCTTCAGGGTTAAGTATCAGGCTGGCTGCACCAGACCCTGCTGTAGGGTTCAGTGTAACCCCTCAGGGTCAAGTATCAGGCTGGCAGCACCAGACCCTGCGATAGGGTTCAGTGTGTCGATTAAATGCCTCCATTTTTTTCCGATCAAAAACGTCGAGTCCTGCAGCGGCAGCAAACCTCCTGACGAGAGGCTTGGGGAGGAGCTGGGGGAGGTAGTGGAGGAAGAAGGAAGGGAAGGAGTGCTCCAAGAGCGCCCCATGGAGACCGGTCCACTGGCGGACCATTAGACCCCAGTTGGCAGTAATCCGTTCGCTGAGGATCACGGAGACTGAGGACTGGGTGCTGGTCACGATCCCCACGTCCTGCAGGACCCTTTCCCCGTGGGGAATAACGTGCATGTGGGGAATGTCACGGGTGCAGGATGGCGGGGAAACACGGGATGCCCTCTGCCTACACCCACAGGGAGGAGGAGTTCTCAGTTGTGAGGATGTTTCATTCCCCACTTTGAGTTTGCCAGTGACGACATAGTGGAGATGGGGAGGAAGGTGGAGGAAGAGAGGTTGGGGGAGGTGGGCGCGTCCCCAACCCACCACAAGGCGGGCCAGGTACTCTTCAATGACACCCCTGTCGCTGGAACCCAGAGTGGGTTCCACGCAGCAGCAGCAGGAGGGCGTGGTGGGGGATTTAATGGATGACTCAGTGGGGGAGGACCTGGGTTTATCCCCCAGAGGATCTCCCATTTTGCGGTCCATATTAACTTTCTTCCCGGGGTGACTGGACTCCCTTCCTCCCTCTGGTGGGGTTACATGCGTGTCAAGCAGGGAGCATTTCCCCTTCTTACAAGACCACGGCCCACACGAGGCTAGGATCCAGTTCCTCCCCGACGGGGAGTGGTCCAGACTGTGCCTGAGTCTATAGGTCATCAAAGCCCCGGGGAAGACCACGAGTCCGGGGAGTATTTCCCCAGTTTGGGTGAAGCTTACCACCACAGACAACAGCTCCACCGACGAGGGGTCTGGCGGAACGGGCGTAAGAGGCACGATTCCTCTGCTGGGGATTTGATCGCGCTTCCCCAAGCCTTCAAAATTAACTTTCTTGATACGTTCCACCCACTGGGGGAGGGGGAGGAACACCTCACGACTCCTCTTATCCACCGCAAACACGAGCCTCTCCACAACGATCAGAGACCGCACCTTCGTTTCTCCGTCCCCGGGGGGATCAACTAACGGAATACAAGGGACTACAGGAGGGACAAACACCGGACTACACGGGTCCTCTTGGTCCACACGAGTGAGCCCGAACATGGGCATGAGTCCCTGCCATCGGGCTAGTGCAAGGGCGTGGTGTCGGCAGCAGATGCCCCAGGCGAGGGAGAGGTTGTAAACCGCGGCCCTGATGTGGTGCTGTAGGGGCGGGTAGCCCGCGCACACCGCCAGACGCACCACGTTCACGATGGGCGCTACCTGCGCCGAGATGCCTGCACAAGGGACGTTAGTGTATAGGGCGGTGTCGTAGTGGTTATAGTAATGAGGGCGTTAGGGTATAGGGCGGTGTCATAGTGGTTATAGTAATGAAGGCGTTAGGGTATAGGGCGGTGTCATAGTGGTTATAGTAATGAGGGCGTTAGGGTATAGGGCGGTGTCATAGTGGTCATAGTAATGAGGGCGTTAGGGTATAGGGCGGTGTCATAGTGGTTATATAATGAGGGCGTTAGGGTATAGGGCGGTGACATAGTGGTTATAGTAATGAGGACGTTAGGGTATAGGGCGGTGTCATAGTGGTTATAGTACCCAGTTAAAATTTAGGGCAGGGAATAGAGCAGGCCGTCGCCGGCTGCAGAGCCGACGTAGAGACGCGACAGAGCAGCGATCGAGCAGAAATGTCCGCTTTAGAGACGATATCGCCAGCCGCGTATCAGCGCTAATTAGCTTCTGAGTACCTGCCCAGGTGTGCTCTGTCCTGCCGTCACGCAGCCCTTACTGAGCACCGCCTGCTCAAACCTGCCCAACGCCTGCTCTGGGGCGGCTCTGGCAGTGTACGCGGCAGTTACGCGTCACCGTTTGTCAACAACGATTTAAAAAAATTTGTTCCTTCTCTCTCTGAGCTCACCTAGACTTCTCTCTTGCAATGACAGGTTGTATTGACATTGGTTACTGACATTCTCATCGTATTGACATTAGCAACGTAATTTAGAATCGAACAAATTCAATTATCGAGGAAATATATACATCAAATTACTCACCGCTATGAACTATCTGCAAACGTCGACTGAAGCTCCGGGATTCGAACGCAGGTTCTCCGCGTCGTAGTTCAAGCCTGTACCAGTTGACCGCGCGGACACCTTACCAGCCTAGGCTCTATGAACTACTTAACTATAATACGGAACAAATGACTCGCCATGATCGGGGAATAGCTATATTTGTGGTTGAACTTGATAGATATTATTGATAATGCACTAATTTTAAAAAATCAACAAAGTAACCATTCGTATGATCCCGTCAGTTAGATGTAAGTGAGTATTAGAGCTAAATTTGTTTAGTAATTTATCTTATTGCATTAGCTTCATATCATTCGATAGTTTGATAGGAAAATTAACAACGTACGCAAATCATTAGTCTACTGAAATCGCAAGTTCTCCAAGAGTTTTAATGCAAAGAAAGCGCCAAATAAATTCACCATATCTTCAATGAAAACGTTTCGGAGACCTCGGTATTTTCTTTGCTCTAACATTTACTGTTACTAACGCGTTTTCTGTATATCCATGTTAGAAAACTTTCTCATGATAAACTGATTGAGATCTCGCTTTAGCAAAGCGTGAATGACCTTCAACGTTTCTGTTAGAGTGTTAAAACTGGAAGAGCATATAAAATTCTTACGTAATTCGAAGTATTAAAATACTGACGTGAAATAAATATCACAAATGGCACCGGAAATTGGCCCAAAATATCGTGCTATGCGAATGAACTAGATCGAGGATGAAGTTCATTCTCCCATCACTGTTTCCTACCCCTACCCCTCTCTCTAAACCCCCCCATGCACGGCCTGCGTATCTGCTCTGTACAGCTCCCTGCCGGGCAAGGCCAAGTACCAGCGCTAAAACAGCGCAGAGTTCCGTCTCTGCCGAGCTGTTAGAATTTTGTCTCTGTATCAGCCATGGCGCAGCGCAGTTTTAGGGATAGATGGCCGGTTATAGTTTCACGGCTCCATCCTGCTAAAGCGCGACCAGCCCGGCTAAACCCGGCGCCGGTCTCGGCTCAAAATTTTAACTGGGTAATGAGGGCGTTAGGGTATAGAGCGGTGTCATAGTGGTTATAGTAATGAGGGCGTTAGGGTTTAGGGCGGTGTCATAGTGGTTATAGTAATGAACATTATTGTATAGAGCATCATTGTATACGTACATCATTATTGTATAGAACATTTTTGAATAGTTAATGATAATGCATAATTCTGACCAACATACCTCACCCCGTAAGACCTCCACGTCACCCCAACAACCCCACTTCACCCCAACAACCCCAGGTTACCCTCAACGCCTCCTGGTTCTCCCCAACTCACGAGTGTGGTTGGGGTCGGGCCTCCCACAGTGCATCCGTTCGCCGGGGGGGAAGGGCAGCATTGTCTCTGTGGAAGTGTCTGCAGTCAACGTGCGCTACTTTCATACTTAGTTATCCTACCTCTTCAGGGTTATAAGGTAATAAAAATATATTGCAAATTTTCGGTTTCTTTCACTGAATTCTCATCATAAAACAATCTACTTTTGTTGATTTATTAGTCATCTAACCAAGTACTGGTACAGAGATTACACATACAATACAAGAGAGTACTTTACGAGTGTCAGTACATGTGAACTTCTGTCTTACCTCCTGCAGGGTTTCTTTCCGGTCCATGTCCCAGGCTCTGGGTAAGAACGGAAGTGGTCGGTCTGAGCAGAGGAGAGGACTTCACTAGGAGGGGGGACGGCTGAAGGAGATGTGGTGCCTGTTCCTTGAAGGACGTGGTATGGTCTAGGGACTTGCTAGGTCCGGGTCCGTATTGTATCTGGTTTATTTCAAGAAACCAGAAGGTTTTTTCAAAGGTTTCTTCCAAGAAATCATTTTTCCACTCTTTGAATTCCTCGGTGTTTTCAAACTCGGCTTCTTCCGCTAGATTGACTTCGGGTGGAACGGCAGTGGATCCGAAAATCCCAGCAACAGAAATCTCCATGGCGTGGTCTGCAGTTTCAGATTTGATGTGAGGCATTACGGTATCAGGCAAGGTCTCATAAGCAGACCCTGGAGAGTTCAATGTGGTGGGGCTTGAGCACCTCAAATTTTTTGGACCAGATGAGTCCGAGCGAGTAGCCTCATCAGCAGAAGTGGTAGGAACAGTTGAAGCTGAACGAGTAGACCCATTAGAAGTGGTAGGAGCTGATGAGGCTAAACGGGAAGACCCATCAGAAGTGGTAGGAACAGACGAGTCCGAGCGAGTAGCCTCATCAGCAGAAGTGGTAAGCTCATTATGGTCTGGTGAAGTGAGGTTACGTTGACACGAAATGTCAGCCTCACGAGACTCAGTCGCAGTCTCTTCAAATGATGTCGCTGTCTTGGCTTCGATAGCAGGCTCCGGTGTTTTAAGCTGTCTGTCGGAATGCTGTGAACGATTTGAATCCCACGCCCCTTGAAAAGAATCAATGCCGACAGAAGCACACGTATCTAACACAGCCCTGCTTTGAGGGTTACGGTCTTCATCCAATAACGACAGAATGTCAAAGGAACACTTGTTTTTATCATTATCAGAGATATTAATATCTTTGTTTGAATCAGAGATTCCCGAATGACAGAAATTGGAACCATCTAAAGGACTTGCACCGTTTGAGTCTGTAAATCCACCACTCCGAGAAGTAGATTTGGGAGCTACGTCGTGACCGGGCACAGAATTTTCTGCCAAGTTAGGCTTCTTAGAAGCACGATCGATACAGTCGATCGTATCGATCTTATCCGCTGAAGCCTTACGTTTTCTGCCGGAAAAGTTTGTCGTAGGTTTCGCGGGGCCTGCCTCTATATCTTTCAAGAGCATCCCAAAGATTCCTTCATCTGAGGTTTCAGCCTCATCAGTAGCTTCATCTTGGGTTTCAGAAATTTCATCGTGGGAATCGTGGTTCACGTCATTGTCGTGGGTATCAACATCATCGTAGAAGCTACTGATCGGATCGTCGTCTAAATCGTCGCCAGGTTTGCTAAAGCTGAACGAGGTAGCGACTGTTTCATCAACTTCAGTGATTTCTGACCTTGACGATGTCGAACTGCATTCTTGATCAATATTATTCGATTCAACTGAGGGCATGGCGTCAAGCTTCTCAAATGCGTTACCAACAGAATTTCTCACAGAATGCAGGTCGGGGACATTATCGGGTCCAGAAGATGGAACGGATGGCCTAATAGTGTTGGAATCAACAGACATTTCGCATGAGGAGGTAAAACTCTCTCTACCTAAGAGATTGAAAATGGAAAGTGGATTATCAAGTTCTTTGCGTGTTGGAGTGTCGCATTGAATTACAGTTATTGTCGATGATAAGATTTCGGTCTCACTCTTCTTGTGATCTTCAGGGGAGACACAGGATAATTCCATGGACAGGGGAGAAGATTTGAGGGGAATTATTTTATTTTTAAGTGTGTCGTTACGTTCAGGATCTTCATCAGTATAAGATATTGCCTGTGTTGTGGAACTTTTCTTCGGGTGAGAGGAGTCTAGTGGTGGAGAAACCACTTGTGACGTGGGTCTAGAGGAGTCTATAGGTGGAGAGACCATTTGTGACGTGGGTCTAGAGGAGTCTATTGGTGGAGAGACCATTTGTGACGTGGGTCTTGAGGAGTCTTGTAGCAGAGTGGTTATTTGTAACGTGGGTTTAGTGAGACTCTGACACTTAGACAGAGTGGGCGGAAAAGAATTTGATTTAGATGAGGATGATGAACCACTGAGATTCCCCACTTTCAACAGAGTCTGGGCCCCTTTGTGGAAGTAATGCAGTGGTGGCGGGGTAGGGATTTTGAAGACAGAGGCAGGCGGGTTCATGCCACGTTTCATTTGAACCATAGGAGGAGGAGAAAGTAGTTTCATTTGCCTTACAGCAGGGGAAAGAGGTTTGGCAGGACTGCCCTTCATTGGTATTAGAGGAGGAGGAGTCATTGCACCAAGAGGAGAAGTCCCACTTCGCCCCGCGCAGGGGGAAGAGGAGGGCGATGAACTCCCTTTACTTGCAGAAGATGAAGTAGACGGTCCTCCAGATGAGGAAATCGTAGTCGTACTACATCTCACCAAGTTTGAGCTATCCTGATGGTGTGGTCCACTGTCAGTAGCTGAAGGCATGTGAGGCTTAACTGCATTCGTACCTCTTGTCCCCTGAACGCTACCAAGACCTACTTCATCCTTACTCGAGCTCATGATGGACTTGTGATCATTTTTGCTACTCCTGAGAGAGACGCAGAGATCCCTCTTCCTGGATAGTAGAGGAGTCATTGCTTCGTCATAGGACGGTAGGCTGGACTCTGCAATAGGGGTTGTCAACATCTGTCGCAAGATGGTGGTGGCAATAGTGTTTGTGGTGGTGGTGGTGTTAGTAGTAATGTTCGTGGTACAGTCGTATTCGGTAACAGGTGTTTTCTTTGGAAGACATGCATTTCCGCTGTACGCAGTTACGTTTCTGAGAGTATTGTTCAGTGAACCCTCTTCATTACTGCCATCGTGCTGGCTAGAATTATTGCTTTCCTTAGAATTTTTATAATTGGCACTAGAATCATTGCCCTCCACTGAATTTTTACAAATCGTACTAAAATTATTGCTTTCTCTGGCACTAGAATAATTGTTGTTACCGAAATTGAAGAGTGACCCTCTTGGAGATATCGCTTCAGATGACGTCACTGAAGTGGTAGCGGTCGAAGACGGTTTGGAAAAGTTAAAACAATCTTCAGTTTTACTACCGATTTCGCATTTTTGCTCTCGGGTAATTAAGGAAAGCTCGAGACTATTCTTAGCAGATTGCGCGAGCGCCATTTTCTGACGCAGCTGGTGCAAGACCACTTGCTGCTGCAACATGAGTCGCTGCCAGGCTTGCAACTGGTATGGACTGATCTGTTGTTGCAGTAACTGACGTTCCAGCTCCAGCACGCTGCGTTGCAGCTGATCTTCCTGTTCTTTTAGGCTCGTCAGCTCTTCATCTAACTTTTGTACATCTTGCTGGGGCTTTTGTTTCTCCTGTTGATGTTTTAGTTGCATTTGTATTTCCTGTTGATTTTTTGGAAGAATTTTCGGTTGGTTTTCGGCCAACAAACGTCCCCCATGAAGACCTTGAGTCCCTTCAGTCAAATTATCGATGGAAGCACTGCCTCGACCGGAAGGTCGCAGGTGGGGAGGAATGTTTGAAGAATGTCTCCTCTCCACAGAAGCGCTGTATTGACGGGAGTTTGGCAGCTCGCCTGCTAGGTGAGGGGGAATGTTGCTGGAGACGCGAGCGCTCGCTGGGGAAGTGGAAATCTCACTAGTTATTGAGTTGGACGAAATGGGGGTTAGGAACCCGAATGCTGGGGAGGAAGATCGGTAAATAGGAGCTGCGGTTTGTCCGCCAGGGTTAGGGAAGCGAGCATTAGGGCCGAATGTCAGCCTAGGCATGGAAGTGCGCAGCGCTGGCGGCCCCGGATTCGGTGGAGCACTGAAATTAGTGAAGGGGGAGCCATTTCGTTTGCCGTGGGGGAGCAGGAGCGAAGGGTATACTTCTACTCTTTGTTTAGGAGGGGCACTCATGAATGAGGAGTTAGTCGTATGGTTCCCCGAAGGAGAAAGAGCTTCACGGCGTGCGGCGGACTGCTGCTGGTCTTGCATCTGCAAATACAGCTGCCGTTGCTTCTGCTGCAACTCAATTTTTTGTTCCTCAAGGTAACGCAAGCGTTGCTGCTGGTTTTGTCCCTGCTGCTGCAGATGCTCGTGTTGTTGCAGCAAGTGGTGCTGCTCACGGAACATCAGCTGCTGTTGTTGCGGTGATAGAGGCATGCGCCGTTGCTGCATTTGCTGAACCTGTTTCAATATCGTTTTCTCCTGCTGCATGAGCAGATGTTGCTCCAAGAAAAGGACATTTTGCTCTTTCTCCATCGGTTGGAGTTGATGAGTACGCTGCTCTTGTAGCAGCTGTTGCTGTTGCTGTAGTGAAGGGCACGCGTTTAAGTGGTGAAGCTTAATACGAGGGGGCATTGTTGGTCCAACTGACCGAGTACTCACATCACCCGATTCTAGGCCCGGACGTACGAGTGTAATGTCGCTCGAGGAAGACGAAGGAAGAATGGAGGAGACCGGAAAAGGTCCCGGGGAGCTGCTCATGGGTGCAGAAGGATCAAGTCCAGCAGTTGCACCCTCTGATGATAACCTAGGTCGGACTAAAGTAAGCTGTTCGCGCAATTGGGTGTGTTGTGCACGTTTATTTGCGGTATTCAGAGGAAGGACCTCGCATCTGCGTCGCTCGTTATTGAAAACGACTGTGTACGCCCCCGATATTGGGACACCATTACCATCGTAGTTAGCACCCACAAGAGAACCTCCGTCTACGTTTTTTACTTCCGCAGGCCTTCCAACCTCACCACCTTGACTCAACCATGGAGGAGGAGGTACGGGCGGCCTGAACGAAGGATGGTCACCGTTAAAATCGACTCTAGAATCTCCATCTATGATACCTTCCAAATTCTCACAAGACTGTCGGAGACGTCCATCAAAGTTTCCTTCAGCACCAAGCCTTTCCAATTTTCGTCCCATTATACCAAAAGGTTCACCCGCCCGCCGGAATTTAGTAAAACCCTCATCTCCCACAATTCCACGAGATCCTCTGAAACCAAGAGCGCGGCGAACATCACCTCCTTGGGTACGCTGGTACTTCCTTGTGTGGATTTCATCATCATAGTCATCATCGTACTCCTCCCAGTGCTTCATGCGCTCAAAATCAATCATGAGGCGTTTGCGCTTGACAGTCTTCAGCTGATCAGCGTCCAAGAACGCATCGGTAAAGATGCTGTGGCTGAGGAAATCTTCCAGAGACCTGGGGGCTGTTTTACACGCTTCGATGATCGCCAGCTCGTATATGGAAAGATTCATTGGTACAGTAACATTAGAGCCGTAACAATGGATCAGGTATCCGGAATAATCAAGTCCTGATTCAGAGGGACGAAACTTTTCAAATTTACACCTTTCTTGCCCACAAAGCCCCCAGGAATGTCGGTAAAACTCCAACAAAAACAATGCCTTTCGTACATGAATCATGTGTTACCTCAGAAATAATTGCCTGGTGTGATTGATATGCACAAGTATCCAAAATACTCTTGATCGCCTTAAGGTAAACTCACCATTGCGATCTTCCCAGCAGCGCAGCCGCCGACGCACGCGGAAGGCCGACCTCAAATTCATGCGATGGCGTCTGCAGAAGCGGCTAACGATGTGAACGTAGCGTATCCTCTTGATCACGATGCGTACCTCGCCTGCATAGTAGCGGGTTACGCAAAAACTGAGTTATATCATTGGTGCCTAGACGTAGTGGGGTGGTCACGATCTCTCGCGTGCAAAGAAGGGGCTCCACTAGAACTGGGTTATGCTATTGGTACATAGACGAGTAGAAGTGGTCAATACCTCGAGTGAATTGTAAGGGATGTATTATATAAGTTGATATAGTTGTGCCATTCGTTCGTAAACGTAGGATAGTGGTTATAATATACCTAGCCTAAATTAGCTGAAATGAATATAAAGTGATCTAAAATGCAATAATCTGACAGCAAATGGTGATTGCTGCCCACATCCGACATGTTATTTTTACAGTTAAATTACTGTTAATAGGATGCATGCAGTATGTTGAAACGTATTAAATAATCAATATTTAAATATATCATATTGAGGCATACTAAATATGAAAGGCCATCGATGTAAAAGTCTCATTTTTGTGCTTCTCTGCGTTTGACCGCCAATTCAAGAGGGCAGTCCTAACTTTACTTTTATTGTTACCAAATAAATTCTTGGTTTATTTAATCTTGATTATTGGGCAACTCACTCATTTTACAATGGAAAAGTTTGTATTTATACTCACACTGAAGCTGCTGCGCTTGCGTGATGAAGCGAGGTACCTCCTCCTTCAGAAGCTCCAAGCCCTCACTAAGGCCGCCTTCGACTCCATGGTCGTCCTCGACGCGCGAAACCTTGCACTTGCCGTTTGAAAAATCGGAAGATTGAATTACCGAAGCGCCAACATCGCTTTCGATGAGGCTTTCCAGCTCGCCATTGTATTCCTTGTTCGTCACGTCAACAGCCGTAACGTGTTCGTTTTCCACACCGTCAATCACAATGCTGCTCGTCCTCTCTGTCAACTCGACATGTGTACTGCTGGTCACGACGGGTTCCGCACCAGCCAACGTTTGGTTGACCCAAGTCTCCGCCGATTTACTTGCCGTATCTTTTGGCACGTCACTATTTTTAGTGTCGCCCAAACACTCGGATTTGAAGTCTCCATCTTCAACTAACTCGACATCACGATCCCTTTTGAATATGTCCACCTCCAAAAAGTTGCTGACATCAAGATGACCGTACTCGCAAGTTGAATCATCTTCGTACTCCACCAAAGACACATTTCCCAACTCCGGAATATCAGATATATTCAAATTATCGATCATTTTCTCGGATTTTTGTAGACCGTCGAGGTTAGAAGCAATACCGATGACTGGAATCTTATTTAAAGTATCAACGCCATGAACCGCCGCAACAGTTGTGGCGACCACCATACCGGCAGACGAGTTGTCTAAAGACTTTTCCGGAGTGGCAGCGATACTGATAGATNCCCCAACACGGAGTCACTGGAAGCATCTAGGAATAAAAGAAGCCGTCGTGAACCACCAACAGAGTCACTGAAAGTCTCAACAAGGAGTCACTCTACGAATAAACATGTAATAATGACTGGCACATGCATCGACAGATACTTTCGCCTGCGACACGATATTCATCGGCAGAAAGATACTCGTGATATTCGACAATGAGTTTAACTGAAATCAACTACGAGCAAAAGAAAGATTGAAGTATACTTAGAACATGAATAGAAGTAGTAGATTACAGTAGTAACGGTGCTCTAAAATTTCATGATACACACCTGGATCGAGGTCCTTCTCTCCCTCTTCAGCATTCGGGGACTTGTGTAAAGAAGAGCAAGTACGTCCCTGTCGAATTTTGCTGGAAAGTCGACTCATGTCGACGAAGTGGCTCTCAGACTCCGAGAAGACGTAAGTATCCCCCAGACAGAGCGAGGGCTTTGGATCTCTTTCGTGGAACCCTTTGGGCAACTCTTTGCGCAGTCCTTTAGGTATTATTGGGGTTACTTTCATACGAGCACGACGCCGGTGAGAGGGAGGTAGACGAGACCGAACGCTACCCGGACGAATACAGTTCTGTTAAAACAGAAAACAGTTGATTTGAGGAACTAATTTAAAGTATTCATACGTTTTGCAGCTCGTAAATTTCTTAACAGAAAATGTGTTTCGAACCTCCTCTTATGCAGCCATTAGATACGAATAGCATTGAAAATGGGCAATTTGTTCATAGACAAAAGGGTTAAAAAATTAAACTACACTTGTAAACAAACTGTCATGAAAACACGCAATTTGATGCAGGATGTCAACCGACCTGAATTATTTTTCGAAGCGACTGCGAGAAGGGGTAGTTGCCGGGCTTCTCTCCATCTTTGGGGGCTTGTAGAGGAGGCTGGTACTTCAAAACGGCTGCTTTCGCTCGCTGTTGGTGGATAACCTCCCCTTCTCCCACGCCCATTGTGTTCCCGACTCCCTTAAAGGTCTTGGAGATGAATTTAGACTGTCTTTTTGGAAGAGCCCCCTCCAAAGGTCCTTCAACTTTCTCGAGAGCGATTCCCACCTTTGGTTTTCCTCTAAATATTGGGCTGAAGGTTCTATTGCAAAAGCCTTCATCTTTCGGCATTTTTTCAAACAAGAACGACTCTTCTGCATCGATATTTAGTTTTCTGCGCTTGGAAAGGTTTGACAATTTCTCACCGTTTTTAACTTTGGACTTTTTCTGTCCTTTGCCCACACGAAAAATTGAATCGTAGTGATAATTTTCATCCTCGAGCTCAAGAGATTGGTCGGACGACGGTTCAATAGAAGGCGCCCAGACTTGGGATCGTTTTCTATCTTTAGATTGTTTTGTTGAGGCCACAGAGGAACTTGATATTTTGGATCGGAAAGCCGCGGCCGCATTTGCAGCATCAGCCTCATATACTTGTGAGCGGTCTATATAAGATCCAAGTGAAAGAAATTCACTAGTCAATGATACATCAGAAGTTTCGGCCGTTTCCCTCAAACATTCAGATAACGATTCAGTTCGCTGTTGTCGAGAATTAGGCGTTTCTTTCTGCTGAAACGAGGACCCACTAAGCTCCGTCTCTTTAGGATGGGTTACTTCCTCAGGACAACAAGAAGACACGTCCGCTCCCTCATCCATTATTGAGTTGAGGGTAGTGAACTCGGCTCTTGACGTCAAAGGAGACAGCAGATCAAAGTCAAGGAAGTCCAACGTGTCGTGCTCTACTGCATGCTGGTCCATGCTGGTGTTTTCTTCAGTGTCCATTTCCGCCTCTTCCTGGCTAGTGGCAGTTTGTTCTTTATTATCCCGCACAGTCTCTTCCTGGAAATTGGGAGTGTGTTTTTCAGTTTCTAACTCCGCCACTTTGTGGGCAATGTGAGTGTGTTCATTGACATTTTGATTCTTGTTGCGGTGAGAGGAATCAACATGGTGGTTGAATGACGCTTGTATGAGATCTGAAACCAATTTGTGATCAACCAAATCGTCCTTGGGTGCGTCAAAACCTTCATCAGGGCCAATTGAAGCCTGTATTGGTTGGTCGGCAAAGTCTTGCATGGATTGGCCAGAAACACTTTTAAGGTCAGCTAAATCGTTCTTGTGTGCTTCTGTAAGTTCACTTACAAGAGCTTCAATTCGTTTTTCTATAATTGAACAAAAAGATTCGGATGGGTTAAATTTCCTTAAAATTGATGCGCTGGAGGTAACCGAATTGTGTTCAGAGGTGACGACGGCCAAAACATCATCACAGACATAAAGTTCGGTGACATCAGTCAGTTGTATACAGGGTTCGGCTGCATCCGTTTGACGGACATTAGGTTCGTCGTAAACCATCTGCTGGTCACTAGGTTCGGCGACATGAGTCTGTTGGACATCAGTTTCGGCGACGTTTGTCTGATGGACACCTGATTTGACGACATCAGTTAGTTGGACTCCAAGTTTGGTGACACCCATCTCATGCATACCAGGTTCGGCGGCTTCCATCTGGTAGATACCAGGCTCGTCAGCATCCATCTGGTGGATACCAGGGTCAGCGGTATCCATTGAGTGGATACCAGGGTCGGCGGCATCCATCTGATGGATACCAGGGTTGGCGGCATCCATCTGGTGGATACCAGGTTCGGCGGCATCCATCTGGTGGATACCAGGTTCGACGGTTTCAGTCAGTTGGACACTAAGTTCGACTGAATCCAATTCGTTGACACAAGGGTCGGCGGCATCCATCAGAAAGGCAATAGGATCGGAGATTTTAGTCAAGGGGACATTAAATTCGGCGATACTGGTCAGTTGGTCTCCAGGTTCGGTGACATTCGCGACGACACAAGGTTTAGCAACATTCGTCTGGAAAGTTTGATTGGTGACATTCGTCGTGATGCCACCAGAATCGGAGGCATCAGTCTGTCGATCACATATTTCGGTGTACTCCTCATCGCGAATTACAGGTTCAATTTGCTCAACTCCAGGGATCCCGATATCATATTCTTTGGCCTCACAGACTTGCTCATCATACCAACTAGTGGTTTCCAGATTACCATCAGAATGGTCTAAGCAATTGTGCAACTCTGTTCTGTCATCACAGATGGCACCAGTACCCTCGGAATCGTAATCCCTAGATACTTGGATATCTGAGTCCAGAAAACCGAGGAATGACCCATCTGTAACTGTAATGCCATCAGCAGGCATAACAATCATACTATCAGAGAGCAGAGCATTGCCACCAACGGAAGACATCTCTGTGTTACCATCAAAGGGCTGTCTATGATCCACAGATGATGTCTCTATGATAACATCATGAGGCGTGTCAGTAATTTTACCAGATAGTGTTTCACTGATAATACCAACTGGTGAAATGGCACCTCCACAGGACGTTTCAGAATTTCCATCAGGTGAAGCATCAGTGATACCGTTGGAGGGTTCATCATCAACGTCTTCAGGAGACGTTTTAGTAACGCCAATATGGAGCAAATCATCATCAGGTATCCCCGTCTGCGCCTCGGAGCTACTGAGGGTGTCATCATCAGGTATCCCCGTCTGTTCCTCAGGTACATTGATGGAGTTGACTTCAGTGTTGGCGAGGCGTTCATCAGTTAGATGCAATTGCAGTTGAACATCTAGGAGAAAAAAAAACATGTCCATGAAGCTTCAACTGGCGCTGGGAGCAGGAAAAGCGCTTGAACAATCGTAAATGATATATTTCAGAACATTTTGTTAAGTGTGATTAATTCATTATAAAAAGTTCATTTCGGTCCATTCAAACTGTCAATTTCGTACAGCACTATAGTTAACAAACCAATAACAGAAGAGTGACTTTATTAAACAGTTATTATAAGAACATGCACCACATAATTTCGACCCTTATGTGTTCTTAACCGTGTACGGGCTAAAGAGGAGTATATAAATTGTAATATAACTTACCATCGGCGGCACCGGCAGCAGAAGATGGCAGCGAATCATTGAAGCCGAGATAAGTAGATGACGATGGAGAAATCTTATTAGAGATATCAACTTCAGCATATGACGTTTTTGTGGTGCCAGGAGTGGCAGATGTCAACAGCAGCTTATCTATAACACCGTCAGGGGCAGATGATGAGAGTGACCTCTCAATTGTGGAAGCACACTTATTGCTGTGTTTAGCAACCCTCATCTTTATTTTTCTTGGTTTTGATTCGAGTTTCATCAGCTTCAGGTCTTTCTGTGCAATGGTCAGTCCGTGAGCTTTCAACACACCTTGCAACGAAGCGGCACTCAACCGATACACGGTAACTTTTGGGAGCGGTTCCATTCCAGAGATACTTCTTGTATCTCTGGTACTTAAGTTATTTTGACTATTACCCAACAGACCAGCAGCGATCGGTACGTCAGGGACACATCTCACGTTATTACCCGTGGCATCGTCCTTTTTCTCATTCAGTTCACAAGTTGAAGTACCAAATGAGTCGCAATTGTTGGGAAGGATTGCATCGTTCCGCCGGCGGCGAGATGGGTTCCACGCAGCAGCAGGTGGAGGGCGTGGTGGGGGATTTAATGGATGACTCAGTGGGGGAGGACCTGGGTTTATCCCCCAGAGGATCTCCCATTTTGCGGTCCATACTAACTCCCTTCCCGGGGTGACTGGACTCCCTTCCTCCCTCTGGTGGGGTTACATGCATGTCAAGCAGGGAGCATTTCCCCTTCTTACAAGACCACGGCCCACACGAGGCTAGGATCCAGTTCCTCCCCGACGGGGAGTAGTCCAGACTGTGCCTGAGTTTATAGGTCATCAAAGCCCCGGGGAAGACCACGAGTCCGGGGAGTATTTCCCCAGTTTGGGTGAAGCTCACGACCACAGACAACAGCTCCACCGACGAGGGGTCTGGCGGAACAGGCGTAAGAGGCACGATTCCTCTGCTGGGGATGTGATCGCGCTTCCCCAAGCCTTCAAAATTAACTTTCTTGATACGTTCCACCCACTGGGGGAGGGGGAGGAACACCTCACGACTCCTCTTATCCAC
>NW_025931360.1:0-906 GCF_000764305.2 Hyalella azteca
GGTAATTTTTTCTAATATTGGACAAAACATTTGAGTTTCCTCCCTACAAATCAACTCGTTTTCTATGGTGTATCAGATCTTCTGAAGAAAATTTTATTTTCTAATATAGACTAATTTATCTTTAATGCTTCAGTCTGGTTCGTCAAAGCAAGTTCAAAAATCGGCCTGGCTAATGCCGGTCGTTTCTCCGTATAACTCGCAAACGAAGGCAAAATAGAAAAAAATTGTCACGAGCTAAACATCACCGTTGGGAGGTTAGGTTTCTATATACAAAGTTTCGTTCAAATCTGTTCAGTATTTTAGAAGAAATCTCTGGTACACTGCGAATTTAAGCACAATTTTGCTGTTCACGAAATCACGAATGAGGGAAAAGAGAAAAATACTCGCCAACAAAGGCAAAACGTAAAAAATTGTCACGAGCTAAAAAAATCACCGTTGGGAGGTTAGGTTTCTAAATGCATTTTCGTTCAAATCTGTTCAGTATTTTAGAAAAAATGGCCGGTACACTGCAAACTTCGGCACGTTTCGTCATATAACTCACGAATGAAGGCGATATTAAAAAAATTGTCACGAGCTTGACATCACCGTTAGGCCATAAACGTTCAGTACTTTGGGAGATATTTCAGGTACAGAGTCCGGCCGCGAGACCGGCCGCAAGTACGGCCGCAAATTTGCCCAAGTATTGAATGAAAAAGTAAGATTACCAATGCATTATTCATAGGCACTTACCAAGTGTTTGACTGCAGATGAATTAACCGACGTCAATTCTCTTTATACCTAAAGCCTATCAACTGAAGTCTGGATATAAATCGGCCGAGAGTGAAATAACAAGCAACTTTAATGTGTCTAGTGTTGACGGTAAGTCCCAATGCGAATGTTCAGTTTAATGAACTCGCTCGCAAATTA
>NW_025931361.1:0-64679 GCF_000764305.2 Hyalella azteca
ATCTTTAATGTTTTTTTAAGACGCAAGGCATACGACGCAGCTTATTTGGAATATCACTTGCAAAATGGCGGCCTTACTATTTTCGGTTATTGGATGTTGAATTGAAAGCGAAGCGCTGCCATTATATGTACACAGTGGGTCATTGTGTGCTATTATATACATTAGTCGTTATTATAGGCTAAGGAATAATCACACAATAATAATCTTCTCATAATATTTCTCCCTAATTTGTCGCCCTTTCTTTTTCGCCCTTTCTTGTCGCCCTTTTTTGTCGCAACCTGCGATCAAATAAAATATATAAAAAACGAATGAAATATATCGGTTCTTAGTTTAAAGCAGTGGCTAAATAAAATGTTAACTCTTTTATCCAATGCCACTCGGCGCATTTTTTAATTGATTATATGTCATATAATCTTCAATGCGATATAATATTAATGTCAAATCCCACAATCCGCTTACACATATGCTTGTGACATTCATTTAAATTGCCATTTTGAAACGAAAAAAATATTTTCGCCCCTCTATTACCCACTAAAGCTTTATGAATTGCCAAAAGATGGTAATTTGAGGCTAGTTTTGAGGCCACTGATTTAAATGGTAAACCAGCACTCGTTGCAATGCATGAGAAATACACCAGAATTTATCTTCTCTTTGTGGATCGTTCAAATCCCACAAACGCAATGCGTAGCCATCCGCATCTTCATTCAAACGTGATGATATCGAATTGAAATTGACTTGCCTCGAGAACCTCGATTCTATTAGAGCTACGAATTTCGTTATACTTATGACTGATATCCCATCCCAATAAAAAATATAACTCAGTAATCACTGCAGTGAGTGACAGAGAGCGCATTTTCTCGTCGACGAAAACTTGAGGTCACGGACGGACGGACGGACGGACGGACAGACAGACGGACAGACAGACGGGCATGGCGAGCACAATAGTGCATTTTTTCCATAAATGAGAAAATGCGCTAAAAATGGACGTCCAAGTCAAATATATGTTAGTGATGGTATATTCAAGTCAAAACGTAATTCAGCGCAACGGAAAATATTCAAAAGCATATTTGGTTATTACTGATGACCTGGCGACATTCGTTATTGCAGGTAAGCTGTTGTTTAACTGGAAAAATAAGTGACCAACAAAGAAATAAGAATGTTAATACAATGAAGAATTGAATCGCGAAAATTTCTTTACCAAAGACAATTCTCGTAAGTCGTTAATAAATTTTAATGCGTTCAGATATGATCAAAACTCGCGTTTTTTTATCAAAATGAAGGTTCTTCTGAATAAAAGCTACAACTGATCGCTAACGAGCCATAGTTATCGGAATTTGATAGATAATTTGTTTACTCACTTTGTGGCAACATATAACCGGGAAACTGATTCCTTTGAGTGGTAATACATTACTAGGTCGGGGCCATCACAGTGAGCTATCGAGCACTCCATTGTAATTTGATCTTTGAGAGTACGTCAATGTAATAGGTATCCGTGGCATGATATTGATTTATTCATGCGTTGTTTAACGTTAATTTATAATGTATTTGGAATTCAAAGTTGGTTTTTATTGACTGGTCTCACGCACTACCCGTTGGTATGGAGTCAATTTTAATAATTAGTTAACTCTCTCATTTAGAGAGAACTTCATGTGAAGTCCAAG
The DNA here is from genome assembly GCF_000764305.2 of Hyalella azteca. Taxonomy (NCBI): domain Eukaryota; kingdom Metazoa; phylum Arthropoda; class Malacostraca; order Amphipoda; family Hyalellidae; genus Hyalella; species Hyalella azteca. The sequence goes on from NW_025931361.1 coordinate 1,662, forward strand.
CTTATATATAGGAAGTGCAAACTCCCTTATACATGGATAATACCAAGCGGTGTCTATATGAATGTATTCGTACACGAACTGTAAACAACTTCGTATGTCCGTATGAATGTATTCGTACAAACACAGTTAAATCCATTTTGTGTCATAATGCAATGGATGAAGATGGTATTTGTGTTTATATGAAGACATTATGACAATTATCATTATCCTCCGTTCATGACGAGCCGGCAGGAAGTGTGTCGATCACTACACTCAAGAAAATGAGAGCGACTTGGTCCAAAAAGCGATACACTCGGTGCCCTTCATGTTTGGCCTAGTTTGGCTCTGCAAAAGGGCATGTTTGTGCTATACGTTTGATTTCGGCTCGGGCAGAAAGTAAGAAAGTGTCAGAGAATGATCCATTGATTTATTTGAGTGCGATAATTAATTAGCTTAGTAATTCATTCCATTTCCCAAAAAAATCCAAGAAAAGAGCAGCTGGAGAAAAGTAAAAAAAATACTCTAGGAAATATTCAAATGTTGCAATAATCATGAAGAAATGTTTAAAATAATTCCTAAATTATATAAATAATAATAGAATTATATGAATTCTATTCAATAATATTAACCTGAATCTACATTAAATAATTCTATGTATAAATTGTTTTCATAATGAATACCTGCTTTTAAACATCGCAATGTGTTTTAAAATGTGCTTATTTCTGAATTGCGTGTGTTAAATGTACATATAATAATTTTGTGAAAAGGACATTCGCAAAGGTCTCATTCATCACATAGGAATCCCGCCCATTGAAAATTCCTCCTCCTAATATATAATATTAATATTGCATTACTGGAACTATTACGGCACCCATGTAAATTGTTCAAAAGAATGTGCTGGGTTCGTCATATTTCTTTTACAATTTTTAAGGATAAAATATACGGGCGTCATAACAAATCGAAAGCGTCACGTGCATCGCATTAAATGTCTCCTATCGAGGCATCTCACAAAATAACTCTTTTCACGTGCATTAAAAAAATATAACTCAGTACTCACTGCAGTGAGTGACAAAGAGAGGAGCGCATTTTTTCGAAATCGACGAAAACTTGAAGTCACGGACAGACAGCCAGACATGACGAGAACAAGAGGGCATTTTTTCCATAACTGAGAAAATGCGCTGAAATGGCGCACTAATTCAACTTTAGTCTCAATTTGAGCGCATGTTTCCATATCCAGGGCTACCTAGCGTAAGATTTTCTCAAATTTTTTTTCCATTTCAACGAAAATCTATCTCTTCTCAGATCTAACCTAGAGAAAGTCAACTAGATGAAGACTGTGTCGACTCTTGCCGGTCAGGAGTATCTTGATGGGGCATATTAGCATAATTATGCATAGCCTTAATTATGTAAATTTCTCTCGTCCCTAAAAGCGGATATCCTGTTTCTCCTTGCAGGTTATAGGAAATTGAATAAGTGAACTCGAGGACACCCCAAAATCAAATGGAGTTCATCGAACTCAGTCAAAGGACTGTTCAAATTCTTTCGGCATTGTCTTTCTGTAATCACATTTCCACTCGTGTATATTTTGATGGAACGTATTTCTGGTTCTTCTTGATTATTTATAACTGAACATAGGAACGACTTAAAAACAAATTAAATCGAATAAAGTCTGCAAAAAATATCATATATAACATTCACTCATGTCCCTGTATTCAAGAGAAATTTTAATAATAATGAGTTAGAGTAACGAATTTAGCACTTTTCTGGTATTGGGTGACTCTTGGTGCCAGGCTTTTAAAGACAAATAGAATTACCATCGATAAACTATCCATAGACAAATAGTTAAGGGTCATTCTTATAGTGTATCGGACGGAGCCATCGTTAATAGGCCTGCACATACGAATAATATTGACGACAGTTAATGTATCTGTAGATAAAGAGTTAACCCTTAGTCAACAGACTTTAACTCTCGCTTTACAGTCTTCACATACAATCGCATTTACTTCTTATATAAATCTCAATTTATAACCCAATTATCAAACGAATTCACCTATAATAGTTATTCTATTGTACAAACTTTCACGAACAATAATTCCAAACGCTGCTCATGTTTTAAAAGTTATCCAGGCGTCGCCTTTCTAGAAATGGCGTCCTCAAATGGCTTTCTAGTTAAGCTAATATTTGCCTAGGGCCGTAAAGACCTCAGTGCCTTTGGCTTCGAACTTCACTTGTTGACTTGATCTCAAAAAAACTCGGCGGCCGTAGTTTTAAGACTGATCGTTTTAGGGTTGATTGCTTTACAGCTGTTCTTTTTTACAAGACTGTTTTAAAGGCTGTAGGACTAACGGCCTCCAGGATGAGTCAAAAATCATAAGGCTTGGAGACAATATTTCGAATGACTTCGGGAATTTTTTAAAGCGTTATGAATTGTGTGAGAAGATTGGCATCATAATCTTATATTGCTGAGCAAATTTAATTTTAGATATAATTTAAAAAATGGGATTCGAGAAAATAGGAATTCCTAGGGCAATTCATACCCAATTCTTTCTGATTTTTCTTAGAATTTAATTAATTCTTTAATTTAATATAGCGTAATTCAATCAGGTCTTGTTCGACGAGATTTTTAGGTAAATTAATAATCGGTGAAAATACTAGAGGATAAATTTTATTCAAAAGTAAATTTTTATCCGTACAAGCAGAGTTAATTTAGGCGACCATTTTCTGTCTAATAAAAGTTGAAAAGATGTCAAGTTAAGCCGTTGTTAAATTTCGTAAGAGCCACAGCGGAAAAAATTCTGATAATTGAAACTGAAACAGAATATAAATAAGATAAAAATAAAACTTTCTACACAGAATAACTATGCTCACGTATCACACAGTTACGTCTATCTTGCAACTATCAAATGAGCATAGAATCGCATGAAACTGCATCAGATTATACCTTATAATAAATAAATCTGCAGTTTCTGAAAGTTTCAGTTTACATTACCTATGTTCACATTTAACGTGCATGGCACATATTATACGTCTATGTATATATTAGTCACACAAATTTTATGGATGTTCACGTGCACAGCACAAATTACATATCTATGAAGATATGCTGTAGAAAAATTTTATGGATGCTTTATACGTATGTGAGTAATCTTTATTTACTTGAGTTTACGCAGGCGTACTGCGATGCACATATTGCTTATCAATGAGGATGTGATTGAAGCTTCAAGTTCACCGAGTTACCGGCCTGCTTAACTTCTTAATGAGATAAGTTGACGGCCTGCAGCCTCGCTCGAGACTCGCTCGTTAGCTTAGAGACTCGGGCCTCTACATACAAAACTCGTCCTGACGGCGATTTCAAATATCAAAGAATATAACTCAGTACTCACTGCAGTGAGTGACAGAGAGCGCATTTTCTCGTCAACGAAAGCTTGAAGTCACGGACGTACAGACGAACGGACGGACATGGCGAGTACAGTAGTGCATTTTTTCCATAAACGAGAAAATGCGATAAAAAGGTGTTTATTTTGACGAACATTTTCTAAAGAAATATTTCTCTGATCGATTGAGCTGATTTATTTCGTGACTCATTATGATTTATTGCAGCGCATGTATCCTGTTATTATTGCTTAGAGTGTAGGTTAATCAGTGGAGTGAAAAATTCTCAGTTACAGAATTTTTCCAAACCATAAAATTGATTTCAATTCTCAAAAAAATTATGTTAAACTTTGATGAACAAAACAATACAGCCTCACTATGGTATTTAGTAATTCAAAGCTTGTGGATGATAAAGAATAAAAATAATCAGTCCCATTGTAAAGCTTATTTTTATTAGATAACAATGAACCTTCTCGGTGAAAAAATGTAAAAAAACCTTTGACTCGTTCTTTTCCGCCTCCAGCGAGTCAATGGCTGCCAATATCAAAAGAATTAAATTCTCTCATCCCTTTAATAAATGCAATGCCGGACGACAAAGAAACAATGTTTTTTTTTCTCGTTGTAATTTGAAGCCTAAATTTTTCATTTATTTTTGATGACAAACACTGAGGGGCGACTATTGTCTTAAAAAAACATGATTTATATTAATTATCATATACATCACTGAGAATGAATTAAAATTTCACCAAACAAACAAGAAATTACCTCTATAATATCACATTGATATATATACGAATATCTCCGTTAAAAATACAAAAAATGAAACTTATACTTCAAGGGAGTATTAATGAAGTGTGTAAGTTTAAAATCAATATTTAGTGCACCATTACCAAAAAACAGGTTATTTAGTTCAATATAAATGACTATTTAGTTCAACGGTATGAGATCTTCAGTTAAAAATAAAATATATATGATATTTACTTGCCTAAAAAGCGTATAAAGTCGCTATAAATGGATAATTAATTCTTCGTCATAAAAGGATATTCATTCCTCAATAAATGAGGCTTTAGTTTACAATAAAAGGATATTCGCTTCGTCGTAAAGGGATATTTAATTCGACATGAAATGATGTTTATTTGAACCCAGAGAAATTTGTGTATCGTAAAAATTAAAGGCTGCGAAAATTGATCTGTCATATACCGTTTACAAGTTGTAATAATGAACTTGAATTGTAATATTATTCTGCAGTTAAATGTGGTCGTTATTAACAGAAAGGCTGCAAACACTCCATTGAACGCGTCAATAAAACTGATTCATTATTTTCATACATTGTCATACAGTTTAGTAAAAAATATCCATTGAAATAGTTATTTTTATTTTTATTTTCACGTTATTATTTTAGAAAAGATGAGGATTTTTGCTCGATTCTCGTGGGCATAGTGGAAAAATTAGCTTTAAATTGGAAGTGCATTAAGAACTTATACATTTTTCCGAGTGGACAATCGCTACACGAAGTTATGTTTCAAGGCCATTCATTTTAATTGTAAAATATCTAACCATTATTTGTTCACTTAATATAAATTTTAGATCGCTTTCCATTTTATTTGTACGTAGTGCCGATTTATGCGCAAGTTGAACCAAATCAGTAAGGAATAGACTGACAATCTCTCGGGATTGAGGCATGACGACTGATTGCTTCCGATGCAGTACAATGTCGGTCAGATTGCATGATTGATTGTAGGCCTTCTAGACAGTTTGGACAATTTATTGGACACAATCCACGATGCGTGTGCATGCTTGGATCCTTCGTTCGATGTGCATGACCCCGTTAGAAAAAAGATTTCCTGTTTCTCAACAACGTAGATTCACATCAACTACACGATTCTTATTGTAGAGGGCTTGTTATAAATTGTATTTTACTGTTGTAATATAAGGCTTCTATTAAATTTTTAGGTATTGTAAATTTGTAATTGAATAGAATTAGAATTATATGAATGTTTTAGAGAAAGTTAGAATCGAGAATAGAGATTGCGGATCTCAAAAATCTTTTTATCGACATTATGTTCTTAATAAGTGAATTAAACATGATCCAACCTATCGAATTTTAACTTGAAACTCAGAATCATACTTTCATATACTTTTTGCGCCAGTGGATGCGCCGGTGAATGTGTCGTATTCTGACGTATCCCAAATACCGCAGAGTCATGCAGAACCAATAATATTATTCATACAGTTATTCAAGCCACGTAGTGGGGAGAAATTAGATTACTTACCATGCTGCCAACCTGCCATGTAGAAAACCCCCTCAATAGGACAGACCAGAATCCTGTAGCAAATATCTTTATGGCATATTGAAGCAAGTGCAAGGATACTAATATCTATTGCGATGAATATTGATGGATGGGGCTGTGGCGATGTGATGGGGCTGAAAAACACAATTTATTCTGTAGCAAATGGTATTCAAAGGTTGCCCAGATCAGCTCAATTTAGCCTGAAAGAATTTAGCCTGAGCAAGTGCGGCTCAGAACGCCAGTTTTTCAAGCACTTATCATAAAATATCATTAATCAAATTTTGGAAATATTTTTAGCTTTTTGGGATTATTTTGCAAAATTCTTTAAGCATAGGCTTAAGCATAGCCCAAAAACAGATACAGTATGTGCATTTCTGACGTAGAAGTTTGGATGGGCGAGTTTGCAGTATAAAAAACAAATCTATAACATGATTGAATATTAGTGCGAAAAAGGGCATTTATAAACTTAATATTATTTAGACTGGAGTTGTCTCCGATTAATTATTATTCTATTGTTCATTTGAAAGTATAGATAAAAGAATTTACATTTCGTCAAAAGCATCACTAAAAAATGTTGGAACATACAATGATTTTTTTGAAGTTTCAAAATCTACTAGAAAAAAAGTTGCTATTTCGGAATGAATTACTTTTGGAACGAGTTAGTAATTAATAATAGTTAATGTCTACACTATTGATGGTTGAAGAAGCTATTGTTACTTTCTCAATGATGATCAAATGAAATAATATTGCAATAATAATAATTATAATGTTTCAGGGATTGTCTATCCAGAGCAACGCTTGGTTGTCTGTACTCATGCTTATGATGGCATTGGCCGGAAAAAGTTCTTTAAATATTATGTGAATGATATAAATATGCACGACTATGACTGTGCACTCCTATTCAGTCAATAATTCTGATTGTTACTTTAGCAAAATGATAAAGTTTTAGCCGAAAGATCCCAGTGGCCAGCATTACTTTTCCTCCGAACTGGGCTTTAGTAATTAAAAAACTAGAATGCTCGATCGATCAAGGTCTTCTCATATTATGATATCGTCTGTTGAAAATAAGGATATGCACTGCAGCATAATATTATATTAACCTTAACATAAATGGATATTGGTTCAACGTTATTTTTTCGGCATACCCAGAATCTCTGTAATATCTTTCAATTCATAAATTCAAGAAGCGTAACATAAACTTCAGTAAACGACGACGTCCGAGACAAACTGACACTAAGTTCCCTATATAACAAAAATTTATTTTACATACCGTGGCTTCTTTATCAAGCCCAGAATGGAAATTCCCCCACAACGGAAAATGTATTTGAAAATTACGGTTGTTTTACCTACGGACTACAATCGTCTTCCCAGCGGCCGCCTATAAATCACCCGAGATTTTTTAACAGACAGGGACGCATTTGCTAATGAAGCCTCGAGTTGCGTGGTGGCTAGCGACACCCACCATTCATTTTATTACCAGGTCATCCGGTGATTCTTTTAGATGAGGGAAATGTTGACGGTAGCATACAGACCATACAAACAAACACAGTACAGACAAACACCATACATGCAAATACAATACAGACAAACACCAACCGGACAAACGCAATACAAACACAATGAATACAAACAAACACTCATACAAGCAAACACAATAGAGATAGACGCAATGCAGACAAACTACATGAATAAACAACACATTTACTAGAAGTTACTGACATGAAACAACCCTTTTTAAATAAACATTTAGAACGAAATTCTGTCACGATGATAAGGATTTTAGATTGAAACTCAGAAGTTGAAATTCCATTAGAAACCGAAGAAGTAAATCCTTCATCTTTTTTAATTGCCAGTATAAAAGCTTATTATATCAAGCATTATTGCCAATTATTATGTATAATAATAATAATAATAATGAGAATGATAATAATAATAATAATAATAGAAATAATTATTATAATAATAAATAATACTAATCTTATTTTTCCTAACTCATCCTCGTTCCCCGCTTCATATTAACAAATCAGTAATATTTAAAAAGGATCTATTCTTAACCACTAAAATTAAGTGAGTGAATAGTTTAAAAAAATAAAAGATTCCAATGTATTATCTGGTATTGTAAAATCAGAGTAATACGTTTCAATGCTAAAGATGGTATTTTTGTGATTAGAAATCATCAAAATAAGTAAGGGAAAATAGAAACAATCCGTGATAAATAAATAAACAAATGAAAATTTTTTACAGAAACAATCAAGAGGATCAACGAAAAAATATCAACTATTTTAATATGAATGCTTTGGTGAAATTTCACGAACATTTAAATTTTTATCAATACATTGTTAATATGGACGTTGAATTTTGTCAATTTGGAAATTAAAATCGAACATCAGTAACATGGTAATTGAAGTTGCCAATGTATTTGTTATTGTAACTGCGGAGCAAAAAACAAACACAAGCAACACTTAAAAAAATTAATTACACAAAAAACACAATTAAGGTATTTAAAAAAGTTTATAACAACTATAGTTCTGGGATACAATAAGAGGCCATGCCAATAAATAAGTTTTATTTTTACAGACATTGATAGCAATTTTCAGCAAAATAAATACAAATACAAAACAATACATTATGTATAAAATAATAACAAGAAGCATACTTATAAGTTTTGAACAGAAAATGCCGCTCGATGATGCGTTTACTGAGCCAGTGCGATTTAAAAACCAACAATAGTTTATATTAATAGTCGCCGCGTTGCAGAAGCTATATCGTATCTCGCAAACAAAACGCGATTAGAATTTTATTACATTCAAACCTCTTTTTTCGGTCCTTTGAACACAAATAAATGTATTTTTTACCCATATTTAGATCGACCATTTTGATAGGCGATAAGAGTCTTGCAATGGCGTTAACGTGACAAATTCTGCGTCATCGATTGTAGATTTTCTCTCGAACGAAGAAAACGACGTAAAACAACAGCGATAACGAGGAAACGAATGAGCCTAGAGAGAGCAACCTAGCAAGTGCTTACGCGAGCCAAGCAAGCATCGATCCAACGATCTTGTTGTCATGATGACAACATGGCTTTAATATGGTCTAATGGCGTCACTTGTTATTGATCCTTTACGACAATCCTTGCTGATAACTTGGCTTTAATCCGCTCTAATGGCGTCACTTAAGATATTGATCCTTTACGACAATCATTGCTGATAACTTGGCTTTAATGAGCTCTAATGGCGTCATTTGTCATTGATCCTTTACGACAATCTTTGCTGACAACTTGGCTTAAATGCACTATAATGGCATCATTTGTCATTGATCTTTTACGACAATCCTTGCTGACAACTTGGCTTTAATGCGCTCTAATGGCATCATTTGTCATTGACCCTTTACGACAATCTTTGCTGACAACTTGTCTTTGGAATGCTATAAGTGGGATTGCGTCAAATTGCATTGAACCATTTTAACGATACCAGCCATGTCAACAACAATACTTCATACAACAACAAGACTTTAATGCTAACAACATCACTTCATAATAATCTCAAGTTGCATCTTACATTATTGCTTATCTATAACAATCTTTCTATGCCAATTATTGAGTCTACGGCCTGGTTATTCAAACAAAGATTCATTCCAGACAAATAGAAGTAATAACGCATATTATCGCCGGGGAATTGTTGCCTCGTCAGAGCCTCCTGAGTGCGACTTATATAGCAATAAAGAGTGCGACTTAGTCGATAAAGAGATGAAAATTTTGCCCATGTGCGAATTAACACGACTTATTTAGTTAGGCCTAGCGGTATCCACGGTTTGTCTAGTCATCATGCAGTCTAATTTCATCTGCTCAGGGAACATGGAAGTAGGGCGGAACGTCTATGCCCCCTCGTTGACGCAGATTTAAATAATGAGCTGCATTTCGCTGATTTTATTTCATTCACACGTTTGCACAAAATCTATGTTTTCGTTTTATTGAAAAACAGAGGGTAATGTTATTGACAATTTTGCTACCTTTCTTCTCAATTTATCGCATTATATTTTTTTAATTTTCAAATCTTACAACAAGCGAAAGCCACAAATAGATAGGAAAACACAAATAGAACTCTTACTAATAATTACCCTTTGAACTTTAACAACATTTGTATTGAAAAAAAAAACATCTACGATTGTGCCTTTACATTCAAAGTTTATGCGAGATTGATTGAAGACCAGTGAATTCTTTTTATAATCAATTATAAATTAGTGTTTAATAATATCTAGAAACATTAATTCATTTTTATTCTATTCATAGCAACACTTCAAATAACTAAATACGACGCCCACAATTAAAGATACTTATGTCTGAACAATTGATTAACTCTTATGCTCCGCTGTAAGATGCAGCCGGTTTCTTCACAAGTTTTAGTCTTCCAATTCACAAGTTTTAGACACTATTTATAAAGCCAATCTGCCGGCCTTTCGTGAAATAAATCTTTTTACACGGTAAGCTTCAAAAAATTTATAATTCCTAAATTACGCTGCACCGACAAATAGATTCACAAAACCAATTTTATTTATACACATAAAGCAGATATACTTACTGCAAGAATTTTTAAAATTTGTTTTCTAAATGACATCCCGGCCTTCTTTTTAAACTTATTTATTGCTGGCCATTTCTTCCCGACCATTAATTACTTTTTGCACTGCTGGCCGAGCATTTATTTTCGCAGCCATGGGCTGAAACGGCATTTAAAAAATCACATATATTGAGTTGGTTAAATTTGTAATGATGAAGTTTAAAAATATATGGTTCACTTAAAGTAAGTTACTCCAAATTTTAATATAGTTCTGAAAGCAATATCTCCGAACCGCCAAAACGCCTATCCTAATATTAATAAATATAAGACTATATATAACAGTGCGTTGTAAAGTAGAGCAGAGCACAATTCATTTCGCATTAGAGTTACAAATCAGTTATATTACAACTATGTTAAATATACAAGACGTTATCAATGTTATTTATTACCTTGTATGCAACTATACAAAATATTCATGATTGTATTAATGTTAAATATATTATTTATATGTTTCATTGTGTAAATCCATGTAAAAGCTACTTTAAGCCTAATAATACTAGACTCCCGTTAGCCTATAGCAATGCTATTAAATAAAAATATTTCATCTAAAATATCTGTTGACATGAAAGTTAAATTTTCTATCCCACTTTACGGAGGAGTAAGCATCACATGTCTGCACGTAGCAATGAGTAATCTATATCATTTACATAATTTTTTACTTTTAATATATATAATTTCATAATATTTATGGAATAACTCATAATTTATATTGTCTCCATCACTGGACCGCGATCGGACGCGCCTAGGTAATAATGTACAGATAAATATAATTACGGTGACCATAAATGCCTTCGATATTAATAGTCTTTAATTAACTCGGGAAACTCATCTCGGGGATTTCATATTAAAAAAATGTCTTCAAAAGGTTCTAGTCTGGTTTATTTCTTTTAGAAAATTGGTTTATTTCTTTTAGAAAATTTATTTCTTTATTTCTTTTAGAAAATTATAGAAGTAGAGCGTGACTCATGATCTTCGTCGTAACATGGTTGAAAATTTATGAGACGTTCCTTTATTCAGAGAAATCAGTGAGACTTTGTCTAAAAATCGATGCACTTTTCCCTCCTGTTTATATATTGACCTATTCTTGCCCCATCAAAAATGCGTATGAATGAAGCGTAGAGTAAGTAAATCAACATTTGAATAACAAAAATTTTCTGAGTATTATCATAATACTCAGAGTATTATCTGAGTATTATCTCTAATTATCTCAAATTTCTGAGTATTATCTATAATAATAAAATTTTCTGAGTATTAGTAGAGTGTGCTTCACTGATTAGTAGTCCCGAGCCTGCTACAACTGCCCATTAGTATTGCTGTGTTCTTAAATAAAAATAACCAATTTGATTCGTGAAACTGACACCGTTATCTTCAGCTTATCATCAAGGATCGAAAACTTGTGAAATGTCGCAACCGACCATTTGAGGAGATACCGGCCAAGATAAGCATCAAATCATGATAAATGCGTTATAATCTGAGAAACACGCTACATTCTGAGAAACACGCTACATTCTGAGAAACGCGTTACATCTGAGAAACACGCGACATTCTGAGAAACACGCTACATTCTGAGAAACGCGTTACATCTGAGAAACACGCTACATTCTGAGAAACGCGCTACATTNCATTCTGAACGCTACATTCTGAGAAACTCGCTGCATTCTGATAAACACGTTGTATTCTGAGAAACGATCATCAATCTGGGGACAACATTTTGTGGAACGCGTCACATTCTAAAAACAGCGTGCATCATTTTAAAAAACGCGTTACATTCTCCAAAAATCATTGCATTCTGTAAAATACGTTACATTGTGGAAAACGAATTTAATTGTGAAATGCCGTTTATACTGACAAACGCATTATGGCAGAAATGCGCTTTTTTTGCGACGAACGCGAAACGCGTTCTTTCTGAGAAACGCCTTTCTGAGAGACGGTTCATTCTGAGAGACGCCTTACAATCTGGGAGAAGCGATACATTAATGGAAGAAAGCATTACATTCTGGAAAACAGGATCGTTGTATTCTGAGCCTCAGAGCATTGCAGGCGGCGAGATTCTTGTCTTGGGGATTTATTGTCCTCGGTACCTAGAAAACTTTCTCTCGCATCGCAAGAAGCTTTTCCGTCCAAATATTAGGATCTGCTTCGTCCTAAAATTCTGATTTGTTGCGTCCAATTTTAGGATCTTTTTCAACCCAATATTAGGATCTGCTTTGTCCCAATATTAGGATCTGTTACGTCCTAAAATTCGGATTTGTTGCGTCCTATTTTAGGATCTTTTTCAACCCAATATTAGGATCTACTTTGTTCTGATATTAGGATCTGCTTCGTCCTAAAATTCTGATTTGTTGCGTCCTATTTTAGCATCTTTTTCAACCCAATATTAGGATATGTTTTGCCCCAATATTAGGATCTCGTTCTTTCTAAGATCACGATCCGTTTTGCCATAATATTAGGATCTGTTTCTTCCTAATATCAGAATCTTTATTATCCAGATATTAGAATCTGTTGCGCCCTAATTTCAAAATTTATTTCGTCCTAATATTAGGATCTGTTTTGTCCTAATATTAAGATCTATTTCGTTTTAATATCAAAATCCGATTCGTCCTAATATTATGATCTGTTTCGTCCTAATATTGAGATCTGTTTCTCCCTAATATCAATAGCTATTTCATCATAATATTCTGACTTGTTTCGGCTTAATTTTTGGATTGTTTTCGTCCCAATATTAGGATGTTTCGTCCAGAAATTAGAATCTGTTGGACCAATTTGATAAAGAATTTCAAGTCAGTGGTGAAAGCTTTACGTAGAAATTTTTTCTGAAAATATTTTAATAGATGCAGCTTCCACAGATTGATAAAGAAACTAAGAACATTTCCGCGTAGTCGATCTGTTGAATAAGATCAAATTTTTAAATCTGGTCAATAACGTTCCTCAGTAACATTAATAACAACGTTTCAAACGTTTTTTTTCCAACGTTTCGATCTTTAATGTTTTTTTATAACACAAGGCATCCGACGCAGATGATTTGGAATATCACTGGCAAAATGGCGGCCTTACTATTTTCGGTTATTGGATATTGAATTGAGAGCAAATCGCTGCTATTATATGTACACCGTGGGTCATTGTGTGCCATTATCTACATTAGTCGCTATTATAGGCTTATCAAGTTTCAGCTCCCTCATCACACTATAATGAGCTTCTCCTAATTATATTTCTCATAATAATTCATTCTAATTTTTCTCTTACCCCTCTTGTCTGGTTGCGCCGTACAATTGATAAAATCGTAAAGCCTATTCAATTTAATATATTTTGTCGTGAATATTTTCTCCTAACTTGCCGCCCTTTCTTTTCCAAGAGCCTGCAGCCTGCGATGAATTAAAATATATAAAAACTAATGAAATAATTCAGTACTTAGTTTAAATCAGTGGCTACATAAATTGTTCACTCTTTTATCCAATGCCACACGGCACATTAGTTAATTGATTATATGCTATATAATCTTCAATGCAATATAATATTAATGTCAAATCACACAATCCGATTACACATTTGCTTGAGACATTTATTTAAATTGCCATTTTAAAACGAAAAAAATATTTTCGCCCCTCTATTACCCACTAAAGCTTCATGAATTGCCAAAAGATGGTAATTTTGAGGCTTGTTTCGAGGCCACTGATTTAAATGGTAACCAACACCCGTTGCAATGCATGAGAAATACACCAGAATTTATCTTCTCTTTGTGGATCGTTCAAATCCCGCAAACGCAATGCGTAGCCATACGCATCTTCATTCAAACGTGATGATATCGAATTGAAATTGACTTGCCGCGAGAACCTCGATTCTTTTAGAGCTAATAATTTTGTTATATCTACTTATGACTGTTATCCCATCCCTGTAAAAAATGGGCGTCCAAGTCAAATATATTTTAGTGATAGTATATTCAAATCAAAACGTAATTCAGCATAACGGAAAATATTCAAAAGCATATTTGGTTATTACTGATGACCTGGCGAAATTCGTAATGGCTGGTAAGCTGTTGTTTAACTGGAAAAATAAGTGACCAACAAAGAAATAAGAATGTTAATACAATGAAGAATTGAATCGTGAAAATTTCTCTACCAAAGACAATTCTCGTAAGTCGTTAATAAATTTTAATGCGTTCAGATATGATCAAAACTCGCGTTTTTTTATAAAAATGAAGGTTCTTCTGAATAAAAGCTACAACTGATCGCTAACGAGCCATAGTTATCGGAATTTGATAGATAATTTGTTTACTCACTTTGTGGCTTTCGCTACACCAGCATCTTCAATGGGGAAAGCTTAGGCAGAATAAAATTAAATGAACCACAAGACTAAATAAATATATTTACACCATCATTCAAAACCATATATAATTAAATTTTTACATTAAGAATCACATTAAAGACACAAGGCATCACTAAATAGAGCCAGACATTTCTCTGTCAGCGAATGCGACCGGATTTCATCCTTCAATAAAACCCAATGCAACAAAGGCAGCCAAATTCCATTAATTGCGCGAACGGCTCATCTCAATTCCCATTACTGCAAGCTGCATGAGAATTGGTTTCAGTGCGATTAATTGAACCTTAACTCGATTCATTGAACGTTAACGCGATCAATTTATTCGCAGGGCAAACTCAAAAAATCAGCGTAAATTCAACCGCTGCGTCGAGCGAAGTATTTATTATAGTCGCCCTCTTGGCAGTTATTTATACAATGTGTTTATGTATACAATGATTTTATTTTTCTTTCATAAATATAAATACGAGAGCTCGTACGATATAATAGTCCTTGATAAAAGTCCCTTAATTATGAGAGTGGCAACTATTTCACTAAGGTACACACATAAAAACGAATGGGTCCTTTTGTTCTACCATCAACCCAGTTCCTTACCTAAAACACAAGCAGAGAATTGACGTTGCCATGATACCTTCTATCGAAGGGCCAAACTGGGTCAATATGACCCATTCAAGTGCCGAAAGAGCATCGTTATTTAGTCGAAGTCTTGCTCATTACTTTGAGTGTGCAATTCATTTGCATGATCAATGATTTGGCTCGTTTTACCAATTTCTAGCTGACCTACGCATATAGATTTGTTTACATTGTGTGAGAAAGGTTTACTTCAAAAATTTTTAATTTAATCATCTGTGATATCTATTTTTTCTAATGCAAGATTCCCAGCTTGACTATAACGATTCTACCAAAGACTTCACTTGAGCATGAGAAGTTTGATTTAAAATGGTTCTGAAGCATCAATTTCCAATAGTCTTTTCCCTACTGCAACATTCATACAGACGTTGCTGGGATAGAGGGTCTATATTTAAACACCAAAGGCTCCGCAACTGACCACCAACGGAAAGGTTTATAAATAAGTTTTAGTAAGTTTGTAAAAATTTTATTTTTTTATTAAAGTTTAGTTATAGTTGGTTTAGCAAACATCCTGTTAAATTCCAGCCTCACTAAATATAACTGCAATCATTCCACATGAAATCCGCGCAATCCAATCACGGAACTCGTTTCATGTTGACAGTTGTCCACTCCATTGCCAGCGATTGCTTATCACGGAGGTCGTCTCCTCGGTCACGCAACACTGTTTTTAGCGCATTTTCTCATTTATGGAAAAAAATGCATTATTGTGCTCACCATGTCCGTCCGTCCGTCTGTCTGTCTGTCCGTCTGTCCGTGACCTCAAGTTTTCGTCGACGAGAAAATGCGCTCTCTGTCACTCACTACAGTGAGTACTGAGTTATATTTTTTTTTCTTTTTGTATTGCAGAAATTTTCTTGATCCTGGTGGTGAGTTTCATCCATGCGTACACTTGAGACCCCTTTAAATTTATCCGGGGATCTTTTTCTTTCGATGAATTTGGAGGACATTTTTTGATTTGAATATAGCGTGTTATCAAGCAGTTCGAGTGATTACAGCTTTCTTTTCGTTTCAAAAACCATTATAAATTCAAATCGAGAGTTTTTAACATTTAACATAGATTACCTTAGAGAATTTCAACATTAGAATATATGTCATGCAATAAATTTTGATCCTTATCATATGGCTGAAAGAAAAATGCAAGGATATAAAAGAAAACTCGAGTCTAGTAAAACCCCATCGTGCTTAATTCTGTTAACTCACGATGGCCGGTGAAATTGAATCAATTCAGTTTAATAGCTGCCTCGTCCTCCTGTGTGGTTAATTCGAAAAAATGCATTTTGTTGTTTATGATTCATTGCTATCGTAGTGTTTTTATTAAACTGATAATTATGTGAAATAGAATCAAATGTGTTTTAATAGGTTGAAAATATCTGGGCTTGATAGCAATTATAGATATAGATATTACTATGAAAAGGCCAATTATTTCGTAAATTGTAAATAAAACTGTATATATTCTTTCACTTTTAATCTTTAAGCTCTTAATATGACAACCTCTTTCAAACATATTTTATGAAAAAAAATATTTGAGAAAGTATGATAAATTGATGTAGGAAAATGTCTCCAATTATAGAAATAAAAGATTTGTCTTTCCGTAATTTAAGTCAGCATTACTACTTTTAAATGCTAAATTGTAGAATTGATTCGAAAACCAATGATCGCTTGCATTGCATCAAGTATTTCAACTTCCACCGTAAATTTAATCACAATTCACCAGGTATTAGTATCTCTTGTAGTATCTTCTTAAATATACTCTGAAATTGTTTTGCTCTATATACATACTAATTTGATGCAGGTTTTCTTACATTTTAAAAGACTTTCACAAAACAAAGAAGTGCACACAGCTCCGTTCAACAACGCAACTCACTTTATTTCAGTGGATTTTTACCGTTACGCATTCAAATTTTCTATTAAGTTTTATTTTACTGTTTACATTGCGGGTAGTTTGGCTTTGCCAACTCGGCAACTCGTTCGTTGCCGTGCAAACAAGAGCATTATTATTTTTTCACCGTTTTTTACTTTAGGAGAGCACAACTCTGGCAATTTTGCAGAGATTGTATTATATTTCCTCTAAGCCGTATAGTAATAATCACATGCAATAATAATAATAATAATCACATGCATTCACAGATAGAACTATAACTTAAGAATTGTATTTAATTCGTGACGGTGACCATAATGACTTTTTGGCAGGGAAATTGCGTTTTGACCCGACAAAGTTCACCAGAAATTAAAGTTAGTGAATCCTACGAAAATAATTAATTCTTGCCACGCGTTCGAATATAATTCACGGTATGTAATTTTTATCTCTAAACTTTTTGGTTGATGCAACGAAGTCTCAATTTTCCGAGTCCATAGGAAACCGGACGAGGGACGGCCAGTTGGGCAAAGGTTTGATCCCGAACGACCGATTACGAGAGGAAAGAAACCACGAGAAACTTTTTAATAACGTCGCGAATTTTCCCCAGAGAACTTCCGAGGACAGCTAAGGACTAACTTTTTTGTCGAATCAAAAGGTTTCTTTTGCCGAACCGAAGCCGTTGTCGTTCCAGAAGTTTCGTTGAAGGATTTTTGAAATCTGATGACGATCGGCGATGAAATAATTTATTTTGGCCCTTTAGTTTGTTGTTATAAGTTCAGACGTTTTAACGAGAAAACTTGTTACTTTTCTTGTTATTGGTGCAAGTTAAAGCTTACATGAGGCAAATAATGGTTCAAAGTTAATGTAGAATCATAGAAAAAAATGAATCTGACCAAAAACAAATTTTCCACGACATTCGGTAAATTTTTTTTAAATGTCTCCGAACAAACTACCCTCAAAAATTGTCTATTTCATTTCTGAAAATATTTTCATTTCATAAAGTTCAAAACTCCACGCGCTTTACTACTGCAATTTCCTTGTTTTTATCGTGAAATAGCTTAATTTTGCTCCTCTGTACCAACTAACGGTATGAGAGTGCTAATAATTGCTAAATTACTGTTTATTTTAGTTTTTAATTAACCGTAATTATATTTCGATTTCAGAATCGGATTAATTGAATAAAAACGTCATGGACGCCATCAGAGAGTTTGACATTCGCTTGGAGAGAGAAATGTACTACGCAGGAGAGATCTTGCAAGGCCACGTTGTTCTTGACACCATCGAAAGCTTCAAAGTAAGAGGTAAATTTCATGCAAACTTATTACGTTTAACATTCGGGATTAATTTCCTGGATTAAGTTTTTGCAATTGTATTAAAAAAATACGGAATTTCACTATGACTGCTAATATTGATTGTGAAAAATCTTATACGTTAAAAAATATCTAAAAATTTACCTCACACAATGGGCACCATCATTTGAGTAGCAGAGATTAAATAGCCATTGATAATTAATCAGGTTGAGCGATCCCTACACATTCATCAACAGTCATGCATGCAGTTAGCAAATGTTTCATAAAAAATACATTTCAAATCCAAAGCTTCTTGTATATTCCGGTAACTAATCCTGTTTTCTTACTATTAATCTTGCATGCTAATCTTAATCTTTAAAATTCGTCCCCTTAATTTGGTATGACGGGAAGAGCAATACACAATATTTATTAATCGATCTGTACCTATTGTTCCACATTTAACTAATCTTATAATAATAAAAATGCGAATCGGCAAACTTTATACGTAGTCATTCGAAAAAAATGTCATACTAATTTATTATTAAACGAAAAGCATATATTTATGATATTAAAATATAGAATTGAAATTTAATCTAATTTGTTCATTAGAGTTTCAACTTCACCTAGGGACTAGGGACTTTGTTAATGTTCCTTAGAACACAAGCATGTTTCTATAAACAATTCTTACCTGAAAACGAAAATAGTTATTAGACGTTAATAGATTATGGATTGTGATTAATAAATCATATTCACATTACACAATCACTGCATTGACCTGAACACTTCACTTCATTTTAGTCTTAGCTGGGATAATTTTGATCTATGGTCATCACTTAGCATTTCTATTACCT
Organism: Hyalella azteca; assembly: GCF_000764305.2. NCBI lineage: Eukaryota > Metazoa > Arthropoda > Malacostraca > Amphipoda > Hyalellidae > Hyalella > Hyalella azteca. The sequence goes on from NW_025931361.1 coordinate 20,862, forward strand.
TATTTCTATTTCTCGCGGTAGTAGAAGAGTCGTTAGACCTGTAATATATGTAATAACATTACATAAATTAATAATTTACATGTAATAACATGTAAATGAGAAGCATTACATGGCATAATCAGTCTGTGCAATTCTTATCATTTAAAAACGCTATAAATATAAATAAAATTAAGTTTCAAATAATGTTGACTATTATCCATTTATTTGTACAGATTTCAAATAATTCGTGAAGTATCCTGAAATTCTCGATGCACTTGTGATTACGCGAATATTTTATAAGAACTAAAGCAAAGTTCAAACTTGAATCGTGATATACAAATGAAAAAATATCTTTATTTTTTTTATTGTATTGACTAAAATCCCCCTCTATCTTTTTTTTTTTTGCTTCAAATGTAAATTATTCAATAGGCTGACAACATTCGTACTTACTAATCATTCATCAATTTCATTAGGTGAATTTTCATTTATGTTGATGAATCCACTCGTCATACTGAATAAATAAATGAAGAGTTCTATAAAGGAGGTGTCGATTTCATAGATTCAATGTTCGAAAAAGTTTTAATCAATATAGATGCGATATTATTGTTATCAAATAGGATCTATGGTCGTGAATGAATGAAGTCAATAGCAGCTCTTATTCGTACTCAAATAATACAAGAGTTTACGGTTCATTCCGAAATTGGATTACGATTGCTTCTTCGGGGTCATCGCCAATTATGTTTCAGCAATTCGTGTGATACTTCGTGGCAAGGCGCACGCCGAGTGGAAGGTGATGGTGTCGGGCGACAGGCGCACCGTCAAAGACGACCAATATTTCATCGACGACAGGAGCGTCATCTGGGGGAAAGGTGACCACCACGTCCCATTTTCTGCCACTTCCAAAAAAGCATAAATATTTTATGTTGTAGTCAATTATACCAATTTCACTTCAAAAATTGCATAAACTATTTTATTATGTAGTCTATTCTACCAATTTCCCTTTATGATGTAATCGATTCTACCAATTTCCCTTTATGATGTAATCGATTCTACCAATTTCACTTTATGATGTAATCGATTCTACCAATTTCACTTTATGATGTAATCGATTCTACCAATTTCACTGCAATATACGAACAGGGTCACTGTTCGTATATTACAGCTCTATGATGATTTATAATCTGTGGAATAATGGAATGCAATTCAAATTGATTAGCAAAAGCAAAGTTCAATAATGCTCTAAATTTAACCATAACAACGATTAATCTCGGACAATAAATTAAATTAAATTAAATTAAATTAAATTAAAGTGGACAATTCCACTTCCACTTGCTCAAGATTCCACAATTTCATGTAAAAACGAGGTGTATTGCATACGAGCAAAAGGATAAGTAAAACTAATATTTTAGTCACAAGAACAAAATTTAATATTATTCATATAGATCCATTAAAGTATCATCCATTATCGCTAGAAAAAAATGATGCGAATATAGCAACAAACATTCTTATTTACACGGATGCTTTAGATTATGCAAACATCATAAAAAATTAAAGAAATAATGTTAGATGTGCTAATTCAAGCTAAAGTTATATCCTTTAATCACAAAACATCACAGCTTCGGTCGAGACACATTTTCGGCGCTTATAGCTAATTTGTACCTTTGATAAACTGTACAATGCTGCAATGCTAGCATCATTTTAACATTTTGGAATAATAGCCTCTCAAAACTGTAACAAATCAGACAATAAGTTATTTTATAAACAAATCCTAATATTGACATTCGTTTTAAAAAGTTTATTAGTGTTGATCGCACGTTCTTACTTAATTAGAAGATAAAAAATTTTGATCAATTTGGCTCTTTTTACTCTCTAAATTGTTTTATATTTGCAAACATCACAGCTCTTAAGTTTCGACGTTCTCTTCTTGTTCGCGATTTTCAATTTCACTATTTTCATTTCAGAAAAAAATCCAAAAAGTTTAAAATATAATCTATCTTGTGACGCTTGCCGTCCACTTCAACGTCTTGGCACAAATTTTGGTCCATAAATTCGGGTGTTATTGCTCGACTTGGGTAAATTGAGTCCATCATTGTTCGCGATTTTCAATTTCACTATTTTCATTTCAGAAAAAAATCCAAAAAGTTTAAAATGTAATCTATCTTGTGACGCTTGCCGTCCACTTCAACGTCTTGGCACAAATTTTGGTCCATAAATTCGGGTGTTATTGCTCGACTTGGGTAAATTGAGTCCATCATTGACCCAGATGTAGAACTCCAGCAAGTGTTCGGCAAGCCAGATGAAGTCGGTAATTCTGGTTTCGAATGATAGCAAACTGGCAGTTGTTGCGTCGAGTGTCCCTGCATTTCATGTTCGATCAATTCTTCTACTTCATCTATCGAGTATGTGAAATTGAATTTGTGATAAGGAGATTCCAGCGCGCTGGCTTTTGCACCACAAGGCGGTAAATTCATGCTGTTGCTGGCGATGTTTGGGAAGGTTCGTGTCTCATTTGCACAGGAAGGAAAGTTGGAATTGATGCCACGGGTTACATTGTCCATCAATGGAGAATTATTGTCGTTGTTTTCAAGGGCACAAGCAGGTTTTGGCGCATACTTTTGTTTTTCAAGGTATGCTTTGAGCTTCTGAAAGCTGGACTGTTTCAAGTCCAGTCCAATAAACCTGTTATATTCACTCTCTTCAAGGGGGTTTTTCAGTTGGATGTTGAGTGATTCCGTCGTACCGATGTCAATCACACCAGAGATCGATAGAACCGACCCTGTGACGATGAACTTTTCCCTGAAAATTTTACTTTCACAGCAACTTTCAAGGCATTTAGGTTTCTTGAATTCAAACTTATGTCGGCAGCCGTTTTCTAAATGTTGATATTGCAGTTCCCATTTTTCTTTGGCTTCCTCTGGAGTGATTTTTTGGTACCGAGCGGGAATTTTTTCACTTGAGTAAAGTCTTTCATGGCCAGTGTAGCCAGGCCCCACTGACGTTTGAACATTACGATCACGATCGAACAAGAGCAAAATGATGTCTGAATTGGAGCTACTGCAAATTTTCTCGTAAAAGCCATCACTGGGAAGTTTTTCGGCCAGATTATCATGAAGTTGTTTTGCCTCTTCCCAAGTCATTCCCAATTGCAATCGAATCTTCTGAAGCGTCACTTGCTCGTCGTGCGAGAAACTGCCAGTATCTTTGTACTGTAGTTTTTCCAGCACCTCGAGAGAAGTTGCAATTAAGGAATTCGATCCAAATTTCACTTCATTTTTCTCAATTGCTTTAGACATAACTCGCCGATAGGTTACTTGAAATGCATCAAAAATTGTCGTCTGGACAGCAGGCGGTAATCCCAACAACCGATTCAGGAATTTCTGCCAAGATATTCCCTCCTTTTTGTGTGGTGTTAAGCCGACATTTGCTAGATAAGTACTCATTAAGTCTTCGCTTTTTGAATTTAGTTTCAGGTTTCGCTCGAAAGCATCGCTCAAAAGTGCGTCGATGGCTTCATTGGCCAAACTTTCATGCAAATTACAGTCGAGTAGTAATGACGCACCTTGCACTCTTCTATCACTCTGGGTTAAAGCACCTAATTTTTCCAATTTCTTGGCCAAACCCCAAGCAAAACGTTTCTCTCCCGCTATGTCTGTGACCGGGCAAATATATTTTGGGGGCACAACTTGGTTACTGCGATGGGTCCTCCCCATTTGTTGTATGGATGCATCAGCTGACCAAGGAAGCTCTAGGCAGATGTGAACGCGTTTTTTCTGGTTCAAAGCCCTTCTGTCACTTTGAAGCGAAATTCCAGTCGAGGCGGCATCTGAAATCACAGCCACTAGTTTATCTCCTCGCATGAAAGCGTCTTTCTCATGTATGTTTGCACTTTTGACGTTAGCTGATCGTTTTCTTCCAGTCAATTCCGCGACTTTTGATTCACCGCCAAGGTTTTCAATCAACACATCCAATGTGTTACGAGGAAGATCATCTGCCACTGATTTGAAAAGTTCAAGAGTTTTAGGCGTGCAAAGTTCCGGTATTTTCTTCATGACGCGTTCAACTGCACACTTCGCTGGTGACACTATTCCTTGGTCCAACTCGTCGTGGATGGCATTAAACTTCATGTCTAATGAATTTGCTTCTCCAGTTAATTGAAGCCCTATCACAACGCAACAGTTTTCGTTGAGAGCTTCTCTGGTCATTTGAATAACAGACTCGACTTTCGCTGCAATACAAAGGTAACGAAAGAAGCTTTGATTTGCTCCCCAGAAGTATGCACGGTTGTGCTTCGAATTGATGTCATCGCGTGCGTAAAATTCTCTTCTCATTTCTGTCCAGAGAGCGCAACTTTTTTCGTAAACCTGCAGAAATTTTTCGTCAGGGTCAATGTTTTTTGTTTCATATTTAACTCCCTTAAAACTCAATCTGCGAGCGAGATATACGCCTTTTTGCTTTAACTCCATCGAAACCATTTCCATCATGTTTAGATTTTCAATCTTGCTTTTGAAATTTGTGAACGTAGATTCGGTTTTCCATAAGCCAAGTCGAGTCATGTGACCAAGATGACTGGGATCACAAGCCATGGTTGCTGAAGCGTAAACAATCCTGGCATTAGGAAAATCTTTTTGAAGGCGTATGACGACTTTTCCAGTTGAATTGGCTTCTTTAATTTTCTCCCCGTTAATTCTGCGAGCTCTATGACTCTCATCAAATACAATAAGACCATTAAAGTTTGGGCCGAGCCAATGAATTATTTGGTCTAAGCGCGATTCGTACTTAGAGAAGTTCCCGGATTTTTTGCTCATGAGCGACGTGTAGGTTGAGAACAACACTCCTTTCGAGATATAATGTTCTACATCCTTCGAGTAAGGAACTCTGGTCACTGGACAGATTGCAATGTCTAACGCACCCACGTCGTCAAGATCTCTCCTTGCATCCAGCTCTAAATCTCTGCTGGCTGAGACCCACAACGCTTTCTTTTCTCCTTTGATCCAATTTTCCCTCACGATGCCAGCGATGGTCCTCCCCTTGCCTAAGCCAACACCGTCGCCAAGCAGAAACCCCATCCTCTCTCCGGACGGGAGTCGTTGCTCATGAGCCTGACACGCATAAATCACAGCCTCAATTTGAACATTCGACAACTTTCCTTCAGAGAAAACTGTCTCAGGCAGACTTAGCTTATAAGTTATCTTCGGAGAGTCCACGCATGATAAGCTTTCCGATTCAACTACATCGCTGGGGTGAGGAACCCCGAAATTCACTTCTTTTGGCACATAAGTCACATACGTCGACTGGTCGTAGTCGTCCTGAAGTTCTTCTTCGTCATCTTTGCTGCAATCTGCTGCTTCTTTATCGTCTGGCTCGTCAACGTCGATAACTATAACAGGATCACATTTAGGCTCATCCCACCGCACACGATTTTCTGGCACTTGGTGAAATGGCATCGAGGCTGGACATTCTTGTGAGTTGTAACTCATTGGCTTATACTTACATTCATCAGGACTTATGGAACTTTTCGGTCCCGGAAAATTATTCTGCAAATTGTAGGGAACCAAATTTGGTGGACTGGGATACCCATAACTTGGATAGCGCGGTTCATATGAAGGTCCTCCTAAAGACAATTGAGTACAGTAATTTGAGTACGGTGTTCTCATCGCTCCCACATCCATGGAACGCCTTGGTTTTGGCTGACGTACAGGAGGGTAATGTGGACGACGATGTTCCATTCGAGGAGCAAAATTATATGGGTATCCGTTGGGAAGAAGCATAGGATGCTGGACGAAATCTTCAACCGAATAGTCATTGTTTGACCACTCCATGGGTTGTATTTCGCAGGTATCAGGCATCGTAGGTCTGTTCCACAAACTTTCAGCCATCAATGACATCATAGAATCGATTGTATCTCACCTTTTATTATGTGAGAATTTTTATCGATACTGGCTCACTCTTGATCCACTAAAATTTCAGTGAAAATTCAGTTGAGTAGGAAAGAAATTTCGTAAATCCTTTCTTTTGTCACTGCGCGTCTTCAAAAAGTTGGTAGAGTTCAGTACAAAATCCAGACAGAAATTCGGGCATTGGAAACTGAAGACGCCGCCAAGCAGTTGTGATGAGTGGCCGCCAGGATTCGAAGCAGCCCGTACCTGAAAAATCAAAGTAAAATTAGAAAATCTGCAGGTAACACATTATCAAGAGACGCACTCACATTACCACAATATCTACCATTAGAAAATGGTTCCATAATATTTACCCTATTTATCGCCGCGAACATTAACATCTTTTCTCCAATTGAACAAAATACAAAAAATTTTAAGACATGTTTTTATACACTCTATAGTAATTAACAACGTCTTATCGGTCCTATTGTAGGGCAATCCATGCGCATTCTTGCTACTTCACGACGCCATACGTACACCCGGCATTCGATCGACTATAATAGAAAATTCGTGCAACATAATAATCACATCCAAAATAATCACTTAATATATTTAAATCGGGTTTTGAAGATCTTCCACTGTATGCTACAATATTTAAATAAAATTAAATTCCGAGTTGTCAAGTCAACGAGTCTTTTAATTCCGAGTTGTCAACCACCACCTAATCAAATTAATAATGAACAAATGGTCTTGATAATACTCCATGCAACAGCACGACATTATAGGCGGATTATACTCGAGATAAGGTCACAAATTTTTGTTCTGGCCTTGATAACGTTAGTTATGCCGCTGAGTGGCAATTCGATCAAGTTTTTCGCAGCAAATTTTTCGAAAATTTTTCATAGAGGCTGTGGATGCAAAAAAATGCAGCTCTCGACGACGTTGAAACTATGCATGATATCAGCAAGAATCGACTTCGAGTGATTTCAAAAATTGTTTATTGACATCTTGAAAGTGGAAGACAAAAATAACTTCCGTCTGATATCGCAGAAACTGGTCCCCGCAAGAAACTGGTCCCCGATTCCTCAGCTGGTAGAAAATGCCCGTAGGAGTGAGATTAGCCTTTCTCACGTGAGTGACGTTTGTTTTCCAGCCCACACAAAAAAAATTGTTTTGTCGAATAATAAAATGCAATGAAATTGCAACCGATGCCATTCCCTTAATTTAATTTAATTTACCACCAAATTATTTATTTTGCTCATTAAATTTTCCGCGAATTCCCAAGCACTCACAGATTAATGAGACGATCTCGAAAAATTAAATGCGCTGCGTACAGAACTTGCGTGCACGCCTTCTAGCTTCGAACAATGGCGCAACACTTGTTTGAAAACACCGCACACATGAACAAGTAACTCATAGCTCAGCAATACACGTCCTGTCTTGAGTCTTGAAATGGAGAGCGAGAAAGAACTACAAGCGTGTTTAAGTACCAGCGTGTATCCATAATACGGCTTTGCCATCTACTGACCTCAGCATCAAGAAAATTGGTCACTCATGAGGTGTGCATGTGCACTTACATTATTCGTATCGTAAAAAGTTAACGGTCGCTGATAAGAGTTAAGGTGCTGTGATAACGTCATTTATTACTGATTTCACTCTAATATCGCTTTCTTTTAGAAATATAGTACCATAATGTTGGAGCTTAAGATTCATTCCGTTATCTATGCAAGACGTTTGTACGTTCTGTATCGAATCCGCAGTTAAAACGTAGCTCATTTTGAGTCCTTTAAATATATGTATGATCATATGTGATAAGGTTTAATTGCAATGCAAAAGCAATACAGATATTATTCTGGAACCAAATGTAAAGACGACCTTACATTACCCTATTGTAGAGCAAAATTTTAACGTAAATTTGTAACTTTCATTTATGTTTTGTGAAATGAATAATGTAATGAATAACAAACCATAAATGCATTCTCGGGATGAAATAAGTTACCTAAATCCTAGAGCGGCATACCATAAGACTTTTTACGTATTTATAATAAATTAAGCATCTTATATCGCAGTCACAAGTGTGATACTGTTAGGTGAATAGCTCAACTCATCAAACAGAAACTTGTAAAAGTTGATAATTTTTTGAATAACAAGAAATTTAATACTTACATTTCTGGGCTTTGCATTCATTATTATTGAATAATTACGAATTTAAGCAAACATCTACAAAAAATTGATTACTTATTTCACTGGTATTCAAATTCACCAAAAATTATAGGCAGGCTAATCCCTTTAAAATTAATGTGACGAACAAAATTCCTAAAATTTTCAGCGGGTTGCATAGAATCTAACAAAATGCCTTAAAATAAAATTATTGTATTTTTTCTATCATTGTCAAATTTAGTTTTAATCTTCATTTTGCCAATGAAATCCCATCTTAGTAAAGTTAGTTAATGTAATTGCTGATATTTCCAAAGATAACTAAAAAGCAGTATATCCGGCACCATCCGCTATTACATCAAGGCAAGTCATGCAGTATATCAGGCACCATCCGCTATTACATCAAGGCAAGTCATGCAGAATATCCGGCACCATCCGCTATTACATCAAGGCAATTGTCATGGAGTTTGACGTGCGTCATCCAATGTTAAATCAAAGCAAGTCATTCAGTGAACCCGAACTCCATCTACTATTACAGCACGGCAAGTCATCCGACTCCATCCGTTTTTACATGCAGGTAAGTCATGTAGTTTAACCTGCCCCATCCATTATTAGATCAAGGCTCAAATGCAGTGAATTCGGCATCATCCGCTGTTACATTAAGGCAAGTCGTGCGGTAAATCCGGAACAAAAGCCATTACATCCAGGCTAGCCTTGCAGTAATTCCGGCACCATCCGCAAGTGCATCGTAGCCAATCTCGCGATCAATAGAGTCCCATTCACTGTTGCATCAGGGCAAATTGCACTGTTAATACCGCACCATGAGCGTTGCAAAATAGGTGAGTCCTACTGCATGTGAACTTCTCGCCATCTCCGTTTTCAGTAAGGTCATAAAATTATTTTCTTTACACATAGATTTCAATCAATGCACGTAATAGAGTAAAATCCAGGGCGATCGTGCCCATCATGGTAAGTCATTCCGTAAATTAGATTCCATCAGCACTCGCATCAGGCTGGCTTCATTCCATTCGCCATTAAGCGAATCGAGCGTTAAATTTTCAAAAGTTAACCGGGATTATCGAGTTGATACTTCCGAATACATATTTATTATTGTATTATGAGTAAAATAAAAACAATTAATTTTTACACTAGTAGTAATAAATAATACTAGTACACTAATAGTAATTAGTGCGTATAATATGGCACGAATCTATTGGTGCTTAGAGCTTCTTCAATCCTAAAAAGCAGCAGAATATTAAACATTTAACTCTATTACTTATTATTCGCGCATACATAATGAAAACCCGCACAAGTTGGTCCTATGTGACATAATAATTATCAATTTTTTTCAATCTAAAGTAAAAGTTTTTGTCAAATGAAATTGAAAAAATTAATAAAAACGCGATGAAGAACTTTTTGAAAGCAAGAACTATGTGCAATATATTAACCTATAACCAACCATGTCAAACACCGCAACATAGTCTGGTCAACCAAGGTCTAGAGCAGCAGCTACATGCGCTCCGCTATAATATAATAATGTATAGGAGGCTTGAAGGACATCTAAGCATCAGCTAACTTGCGTCATGTTTTGCTCTCTAACGTATAATGTAATGCTGGATGTTATTTCAGCTGATACTTTGTCAACTCATAACCCGGAAAACATTTTAAAGTCAAAATTATGTCGAAAATGTTATTCATATAATTTTTAATGTAACTTGAACCCTCGGGATATGGTATGACAAAGAAATCCTTTGATAAGGATTCATTTGACTCGTTTACATTAAAAAATTTTATTCGGATAACGAATTTCGACGAATCTGTCGTTGCCACACTCTTTCCTATTATGAGCCATTGTGACCTTATTTAATCAAAAGTCAGCGTTCATGATAGTTGAATTATTGAATAATAATGAGATTTATATCAGGATAAACTGATTTTTCAAAGCGAGCTTTGCAACAATAAAGAATGAGTAAAACACGGAGATTTTTTACTTAAAATGTCACTGAATTATTAAGGTGGTGCACTAAAAAATACTTCGTTATGAACAGTAAAAAATTTCGCCTATATAGAAGTTCGAACGAATTAACGAGCGGTGCACCGTACCAAAAGCCTCAGGCTGCTATAACGTCCAATTTTGTATGAATTACGAATCAAAAATATATTGCATATACGACTCGAATTTTTGGGGCTAACTTCAAATTATTTCAATGGTTGACTCACTTGCGACCAACCTGTTAGCTCACTTTTCGGCGATTTTGTTGATATTATAAATACCTGAACTCCGACTCGTTTCGAATTACTTAGAAAAAAGAGAGAAAAAATGCTGTCTATTCAAGCCTGTAAAAAAAGGGATCAGAAAACTTTCGCTTTTTGTTTAAACGCGTTTTCATCACGATTGCATTTTCATTTCACGCGAAAACTTGAGATAAAATCTAAATGAAAATATGCCATGCCACCCAGCATCACGGACAAATTTGGAATAAGCAATCCAGACTATTTGTACAAGTAGAAGAAAACATGTATTGCATAACTTGAAGAACTTCTCGTCTCTGAAATCTGTGAAAATGGATTTGATAGTGTACGGTTACAGGTTACTGAAATAAATGAAAAAATATTGCGAAGAAGAGTCCTCGTTCACTGATATTGTTACCTTTTTATGTTACCTTATATACCTGCATGTTAAAAAATTACATTAGTTTTACATCCAGTACGTTCTGCTGTTAGAAAAATACCCCACCCGCCTGTTTACATTCTCCATGAATATGAAGATTAGTTTTTGTTCAATTAAGTTTCGCACTCAAAAAAAGAAAGGAGTCTCTTTCAAAGAGAACTAAATTAAGTTAAAATTAATAAATTTTGAGGAATCGCGTCAACAACGATATCTTACAATCAGGGTTTCATTAAAAATAGAACCGAGTAATTAAACTAATTCTTAGCTTCATATCATCGAAATGAAATGCAGGTTCAATGAATAAAGGCTTTAATTCTTCAGTGATCACTAATATCATTTTTCTCTGTAATCTATGATTTATCAACAAGCCTATGAGTCACAATCTTACGATAAGCATGTGATTAAAGTGAGTCATACTCTTATTTTGGCCTGAGTTAAAAATAGTAGCAAATTCATAACTGATTATAATTTTTTCTTTGTTGATTCAAATAAAATTCGCATTCGAATTATTTCTTGTAAACGCAGCCACTTTAAGTATGTAATTCGAGTTAAGCGTCTCACGGTAAATAAAATATCGGTCATGGTAACTGATTTTTTAGCAAGTTTTCGTCTAATTTAGACTATTGTGCAGGCAACAGTTTAAATTTGAGACATTTTAATTGAAAGATTGCTATTATTTAAACGTTTTTAGGTCCAATTAAGATCCAGCATATCCAATTTTTCAAGGTTGTATTAATTTGGATACGACGAATTTAAGGTATATATAATGCACGAAGACCCGTATAAATAGCCTTACATGATATATTTCTTGACAATTTTTGTAGAATAGATGAAAAAAGGCTAGCAATTGACGGCAACAGTTAGAAAAATGGCATGCAATTAGCCGACGGAATTGAAAAAGGAAAGTATTCTCCCGAATCTATTCTCAGCGTTAAAAATTTTGTTGAGTTGCAAAAAGTCTATAAATAAAATTAGATTTAGTCGTAGGTAGATAATTGTTCTTAAAACTTCTCAACTCCAACTTCAGCATTTCATATGTAAAGACCATGTAACGTTCCTGTTGGTTACCGATAACTTCATTTTTGAAATTATTTAATTAATGAATTTATAATAAAAAATGACTAAATGTCCAGAGCAATTAATTTCATTAAAATGGCACATGTCATGATTACAACAGCCTCTAACAATTTCGATTATTTTTTTCTTGACAGCATCACTATCACATCATCTTTTGAGAACAATTTTAGTGCGCGTGACAGCTTTTCTTGCTGATTATATAGCTAGTCCTCAGTATGCAGATTTTATGTTAAGTGACTTCATATGTGACTTGTTCATTGAATTCCTTGTTGACAGTAACTTGATTACTTCTTACGTACAAAGGATCTATTCAGGCATTTCTTCTCGGCCATGTTCTAAAATCAACTTTTTTAGTTTCAGCAGTTTTTTCTCGATCATGACTTAAAATTCGATTTTGCCGTTTTGGGGATTTCTCCAAGCATTTACATTTGACTATTTCCCGAAAACCTATTTTTTAGTCTCAAATGATTTCTTCGAACTTTTCGTTTTCATCATGACTCAAAATTCCCTCTTACCGTTTTGGGGATTTCTCCAAGCATTTTAATTTGATTATTTCCCCAAAACCTATTTTTTAGTTTCAAATGATTTCTTCGAACTTTTTGTTTTCATCGTGATTTAAAATTTACTTCGTAAATTCAGGTGACCGTTGACATGCCGTACGCATCGCCCCCGCAAGGCATGAAATATTTCACAATCATCGGACCTCACATCGACTGCATGGATGAGCAATATTTGGTAAGTATTTTTTCCTAGGAAAGTTCGTGTAATTTTTTTCCTAGGAAAGTTCGTGTTATTTTATCCAATTAATTTGTGATTAAGGTTTACTGGGCTGAGAAGTAGTCATGCACCTATAATATACGACAATTCGCTACACTTAGAATTTTCGCAATCATCATTAAAATCATCAATAAAGTAATCGAAAAATATAATATTTGAAAAAATTAAACGAAGTCATAAATACGAATATTGATCTCTGAAAATTTACTCCTATCGAGTTCAATAAAAACAATTAAACTGAAAATAAGCAATAATAATAAGTAATTAAGTGATTATTAATTAATTAAATTAAATTATTATTAATAATCACTTATTATTAATTAATAAGTGATTATTGGTTAAGTTAATTTTATTGCAGAAGCCGATGTGCGGGGAGGATAAAAGATCGATGTGTTGTCTGTGTTGCGCCCGCGGTCCCGTGACGCTACGGACGCAACTCGAGCGCACCGCTTACGTCTGCGGCGAGAGCATCAAACTCAAGGCTGAGATCGACAACCAGAGCGAGGAAGACGCGACCTTAAAGATTAAATTAGTTCAGGTAATAAGATTTTACTTTAATTTTCTTGCAAATATCAAAATTGCAGGAAATTAAGTCACCAATAAAATTGTAGAAACTGCAGGTGAAAGTAAACTTCAGAGTTCTTTAATATTAGTCACTCTAAGATAGAGCCTGTACATCTTTTTTTTATCGAAATGTGGTATGACAATCATTGCATATGTTATTTAGCTTCGAACTTAACGAATGCGTGTAAAAGTACCAATAAGTAAAATCAAAGCTCCACGAAGTATATGGAGCATGCATGCAAAAAAAGTATTTATACTACACGCTGTACGAGAATGTGGTTAAAATAGATGATGCCTTCATGCATTGCGTGCAGTATTCTGGAGAAGTTAATGATTCCTCACGCAGTACGTGAGGCAAAAAAGCGTATTAATTACTCACGGTATCTGTATTCTAGAATTTTCGAACTGACGATACAGGGAGCTGGACTCCGAAAGTTTTCTATGAAAATATGATGTATTGTCGTGTAATTTCGTTCGCTTTTAAATTTATTCTAAATTTACGATTGAAGCAAACGAGTGACATCAATACTTGCATACATGTAACGATATTGTTGCCCGTGCAGTACGTGGAATACTACCTGGAGCGCGGGGTGCTGGGGGTGACGAAGGACTCCCAGCACGCGGTACTGGAGTTCACAGGAGACCCTGTAGCGACAGGCGGCAGATGGAAGTTCGACAGCTCGCAGTGCCTTGTTGTGCCTGTCATAATGGGATTACAAGGATTAAATTGCCAGACACTTATAAGGATTAAGTGACAGAAATAAAGAGGTTGAATTTTTAAAAGCTATTGAGAGCGAAAGTGGAATTTGTTATTCTATGATAAGCGAACGATTAAATTTTCAAGTCAGCGATAAAACAGCAAGAAGGACAGCTTCAAATTAGCGGTGAGTGAACGATAGACATTTACCTGGCTTGCCAGCATTATAATACTAAACGAATAACTAAATTCGATCTCACCGATGTGTATTAAATTATAAATTTAGAATTCTTAACCCAGATATTATAATTTAAGATAAATGTCAGGTAAAATACTAAACACATTTGAATGAGGTCAGCACAAAAGTTCTGAATTCAAGCCGAGATACTCGTCGAGTAAACGTTACTGAATTTGAACAACCAACAAAACGCCTTCCAACCACAATTCAAATAAAAAATCTTATTTAATATTCTTCCATTCAAATCTAGAGTGAACTTTTAAGGTAAAAGTAAACAGCAATGGTTGTCGCCGATCTTCTAGTCTGCGGTTCACAATTTTGTCAATCAATTGCTGATTTGCCCGTTCCAGCTTTGGATTAAATTTATTAATTTTCGTATCATATGAATATATCTGGGTATCATCGTGCATAGCATTGCAATTATTCACCCTTCCCATCATTGCAATTATTCACCCTTCCCATATCTATTTCAGCAAATGTATTATGGTTTCTGAATTTCAACGTCTTTCTTGTGGATCTTATCATCTTACCCGTTTTCTGAATTTCAAAGTTGTTTCATGAGGATATGTTCGTTTTCTGAGCTTCACCGTCGTTTTCTGTGGATCTATAGCAGGCATTTCCCTTGTCAGTTGACATTAGATAACATCGGAAATAGCCGGACAGACCAGCAAGCGTCACGATTCCCCAAATTCTCGTTCAATGCGATAAGCATTCTCCGTGTGAAATTCGTGGTAATCGGTATTGACGGAGGTGAAATTAACCAACGTTATTTAGTAATTTTTATGGTTGAGCCTAAAGGATTGATGTGAAATGTCATATATAAAGGGTTTTAGATGAATTAATTGTCATTTTAATTTGCGAAATAAAGGTGCGATTGTAGATCCGATATAAGAATTGGTCGTATAAAAATTACAATCATCATAAATTTTGTTTAATACGCAAACTGCAGAACATTCCGATTAAAAAAAAAGAAAAAAAACAGACACACGAGCGAGGCCTAAAGTTTTATTGGAGCTTTTGATTCAATGTGTCATTGTATTTCCGATTATTTTAAATAGATCTTTTATTTACGCTATTTATATAAAACCCTAATCTTGGGCAAAGGTCAAGTGCGAATCATGCATATTACACCACAAGTGAATGTTGAGTTCGATGTCCGTTATTTTTTCGTTACTAACTGTACATTTAACTATAGGAGTATTCAATAATATCGATGCTGCATTTCAAAATATTAAAAATAAAGTTGAACTGCATGGGCTAAAGAAAAACGTAGGGAGATTATTACTAGCAGAATACGAACAAAACACATTAATTTTGAACCCAATTTATATGTAATTCATTTTATGAATGAAATTTGCACTCTTTCTTTCACACGTGACGAGCAAAAAACGATAATAATAAGTTTAATAGCTGCTTCGATACCCAGCGTTCATAAAAGAAATTCTAATCCGTAGTTGAGCGCAAATTTTACCGCCATACTTTCCAAATCTTAGCTTATGTGTAAAAGTCCTCTTAACCTCTTCTAAACAAATTTCAACCGGAAAATTTTCTTAATTTACCATCAATTCACATCCATACTAGTACCTATTTTACAGCGAAGTTATGTCATATAACTGCAGCTTGAAAATTCGCAGAAGCTTCAGCTTATGTTCGATCTTTTAAACTCATGCACTCATGATTATGGGTTTGGTTTCTTGATAGACTCATTAATTGCCCAAAAACTGGGTTCGCATATACATTTTTCACTCATTGAACAACTAGACTCATTAACCCAGTATACATATTCAAAATATTAATAAAGACAATCAGATTGAAAAAAACTAACCATACATTATGATTCATGAAACGACAAGCAGCGTAAATTGCTTGAACTACCGAACAGCTAATAAAAGCAAAGAGTAATGTACAATTCAACATATTAAATTTAAGCATTGCAAAACAATTCATTTCCAGATCGCCAATCGGCCATAAGCCTTTGTCACATCAGACAAATGCTTAATCGTGGCAAAGCCAACACTCGGCGATTAAGTTGCGAATTTTTTGTATGTTAATTTAAAAAAAATTTCTGTTTAAAACTATGAACGAGATTTTAATGCGTGAAGCTGAGACAGAGATTAATTAGGCTAATTACTAAAATTCTTGAGGGCATGTAACAAAACGCTGTGTAATCTTCATCTGCAACCTATACCGTATTCAATGATGCAATCCACAGCAAGTTTCTATTAAGGACTTTTTAAAATGGGCCCTTGGCTATTTATAGCGCAGTTCTCAGTGCGATAGCCAAAACAAATCAGTATGTATACGATATTATGTACATATCATAAAGTAAACAACACTTATCTATATACAAAATTATTTTCACAGGCCATACAATCTTCCTTCTAAACCTACCTTGTAAGGCCAATGTAGCTCGATGACGAATTTTCCTAAGAATATTTGTATAATTTTCAAATAAAAGCTCTCGTTTTGCAATGTAAATACAAACGAGGCACTCGCTATAGGTCCGGTTTTCATGAGTGACTATAAACAAAAACACTGTAAATAAAAGTTTTCTGAAGTATTATTTAGTCATGGGTAAGCCCAGTAACTTTTGAGATATGGTTGTGAAAGAATAAAGCTCACGTTTACAGCGTGTAGCCATCAATATTTGATGAGCAAGTTTAATCCACATGATGATGACTCGGCAATACTCGGCCACACGTTACACTTAAGTTCTTAGCTCCAAGAGTAGAACCTACTGACTGCCACGGCCACCAAAACCACAGAGCTTCTGAGACATTACACGTTACAACGAGAACATCGAACGAGGTTGTGACGCAGCATGACGAAATAATCGCCTACTTGGTTTGTTATAGTCAGCCATGAAAAAATATTGTGTCATAAAGAACTTGTTGAGGGATAACTTTATGTGATAATTTCATGTTATGGTAACTACAAGTTTTGTTTATTAAAAGCTACTCTTAATACTTCGAGTGTGTAAATTGTATTTTTTGTGTTGCATTCAAGAGACATGAGAATAATTTTTACCTCATTGAATTAAATGAGCGTCCCATTCTACATATTTCAATTTTTTTATTTATAATCATATTATCAGTACTGTATCCGAACTAATATAAGTATAATCGGAGCTTTTTTTAGCGTGAAAAAAAAAATAAAACAACAACAGTTACCAAGTCTGAAAAAATTACACAAGAGATTTTAACTCATATATTTGCATTTAAGGTTATTTATCAGTGATTGAATGGAAATGTTTCGATGGTAAATACCCAAATTGCACACGACGGACGTTTGACTTTAGAACTAGATCAAATAGATTCAACATATAATGCATTTCTAATTTAGTTGAGCTTCCTAAAATCAATACTCCAACATTAATACAAAATAGTCGATATTATTCAGAACATCTCTGAGCGTGAGCCCTGACATGCTTATCAGTTCCATCTATTGTGTCAAGCATTTACATGAACACTAAGTGCTTAAAAGCTCTTACGTTACTTTATGCTAATTTTTCTTAAGTGATCATATTACTTATTAATATGTATTTAACAGTTTAAAGTGAGGCATAAAAGTTGTAAATCGTTTTGGTACTTTATTTCTCTGAAAATGTTACAGAGACTGTTTATAAAGATGGAATTCTAATCGGGTTGAATATGTTAATCAATAGCATAGCACAAGACCAGAAAATAACCATTATTAAAAATTTCATATAACTAAATTCGCGTCCAATAACCTCATTTTCTTGGTTGTAAACATTTAACTAAGCTGGTATTCTGGTATATTCTGATATAAACTGGTATTCTGATACCAGTTTAAACTGGTATTCTGATATAAACTGGTATTCTGATATAAACTGGTATTCTGATATAAACTGGTATTCTGCTATAAACTGGTATTCTTTATTAAACTAACTGATAAACTGGTATTGATCTTCAGGTGAACATCGAACAGAGTAAGGCTGGGGAGGATCTACACATGCATTTCCCCATCACCATCGCCACGGTGCCTTTCCGACTAAATTTGTGAGTAGATAACAATGCGTTCTGAGCATGTATATATTGTGGGTGAGCAAGTCAATAATTAACATCCGGAAAATTGGTCCTGGATGCACGATTTCAAACGTAACTGAAAAAATGTAACTCAGTACTCACTGCAGTGAGTGGCAGAGAGCGCATTTTCTCGTCGACGAAAACGTGAAGTCACGGACGGACAGACGGACAGGCGAGCACAATAGTGCATTTTTCCATAAATGAGAAAATGCGCTAAAAAGTCCACTTTTCACAACACTTCTCTTTAACTTCACTTCTTGTTTGTTTGTCTGTCTGTCTGCTACAAATCTTATAATCGATAACAATAATCTTCATGATTGAAGACATACAATTTCATTCGAAATTTAAAATTTACACAATCTGCACAGCATACAAGTTAAATTTTTCATGCAAAATCAGTAATCTGACCACAGAAATTTATGGGTGAATTCATACATTTAATTACTCAAATCTGCATGTGCATGAAAATGCGTATATTTTTTCATACAACGATAACTTGAGAATTCAAATGCTTAAATTCAATGTTTATCTACTACAAGGCACAAACCTACTCAGTACGGTATATTTTGTGAATTCGTCCATTGCAAAGACATTACTCTGTACGTCATTTAGTACCTTAAAATGCTTTAATACATAAATGAAACTCTACCCACCTTACGATCTGGGCAGACGTGTGCTGCGACCACGTGGAAGGCGGCATGTACATCGGACCAGAGTTCCAGTTGGGCCAAGTATACGACGGCGGTGGCGATGGCACAGCCGGAGAACCTGTCCTTCTTTATAGACCAGTTTACGTGTGCATCCCGAACGTAATCACGACCACACCCTCAGCCAAGTCCAGGAAGATGATTTTCGATAACAGTTCCAGATCTGCCAGTCGCTCCGGCAGCGTCTTGAATAAAATGGGGAGCTCTTCGGCTGGACTGCAGTCTAACTTTTCCAAAGGACCTTCGGGATCGGCGGAAGGAGAACGAGCGGGATCCCGGGAAAAATCCACCGAAAGAAAGGCTGGGTCTGGTCTGAAAAAAGACAGCGAGGCTACTGATGTTATTGATGTCAAATTAGAAGAAAAAATTGGAAGGAATTTATCAACGAAAAGTCTCAAAGATTCCCACAGTCGGAATTCTTTCTAAACCTTGCTAGTGTGCCTGGCCATCAGAATTAAATGGTTAAGTGTTCGGGTTTTCACGAGTTGGAAAGTTTGCATCATTCATCTAAACGAAGAAGTAAAGAAAGTTTTAAACTGCAAAAGAAAATTCTACTTTAAGTGAAGGTCGGATAGCATTAAATACGAATATGTAGATGTTCTGTCATTAGATTAGTTAATCATTTGCTGCTTGTGAAAAGAAATGAGATGAACTTTTTAGATAAATTGAAAACGATGCTGTTATCTGCAGAAAAATATGTAGATTTGTTACCCAGTTGACGAAAAAATGTATTTTTATCGTAGCTTCACCGCTAGGAAATTTACATAGAATAAGGATGTATGTTTATAATAAAAACGAACAGCTCTGCGTTCTACAGTGCGCGCATCCGTTGGAAATACAACGTGTCTAATTTATGGGAACTTGATACATGATGTAGCTAAGAAGTGACTTAACTGTGGCTCTAGGCTGACCTGATTAGAAAATTAATGAACCGCTTAATAGTTACCGGTATAAAATTTTGTGATGTATTTTATGGACCTTTTTTGCCATATAAATTTATTGACATTTTTAGAGTTATCCCAACTACAGGGAAGATTTCTTGGAGATATGCGCATTACTAGCTCGAAATTTCAGAGATCATTCTTTTATTGTTTTATCAACCATTTAGATCGATTAGCTAGACTTGTGCATTTTTTGGTGAAAAAAAAATATTTTTAGTTTTAATAAAAATCTATAATAACAATGCGCGTTCCGATATTAAAAGAATATTTCCTGCAATCATCAGTCTGGTCCATAATTTAATAGATAGTGTAATAACCGTTAAATATAATTCAACAAATCAAAATGAATTCATTTTTTGATATCTTGACTATCGTGTGCGTCTTCACCATAGAATAAATTTTAACATTTTATTAACATTAATTTTAACATTGAAGTTTGTGAAGTTGAAGTTACATTGCTTTTTTAACGCAATTAGCTCATCATTTCTCTTTATCTCTTAGGCTTATCAGTAAAATTACTCCATTACGCCTGGTTAAATGTGTTCTGTTGTCGCTTACGGACAAAAACGCAGAATTAAACGTCTTATCATTATTTTCTTACATATATATTACATGTTCATTTGTAATTATGTGCAATAATTTATGAATATTCTTAATTAACAGTTTCGTTTATCTGTTAATGTAATCTTATAACACTAATGTCGCCACCATACAGCATGTTTCATATTGAATAAATACAAATTATGAATGTGTTTTCATTTCTTTTGAACTAAACCCCCTCTCTGTTGGACTTATTAATTCCCGTATTTTTATTATTCATCATTTGGCTGAAGTCGAATTTCGTAAAGATTGTAAAATAAGCATGCGTAGAAAAAAAGTAACAACGCATGTAAACCATCTCTAAATCAACAGTTTTATTTACATTGATATTGTTGCGGCTTTGCATTGTTTAATATCCTCCTTCATATTTATTCGGATTAATAGAGCGGATCTAGCACGTTCTGAAATCCACTGAGATCATTTCCGTGCAACGATCGGCTGAAAGATGGATTTAAAATATCCTCTTCATTCAAAATTTCACCTCAGTTTCCATTCGAGGCTTTTTTTCCAGCTCCACAGAATTTAAAATTTTTCGCAATTAATGTACAAAAATGTACCTCAAGGAGAAAAGTTGACAACTTAAATGAAACTTCGAAATTTGAAACAGCTTTGCAGTCGATTGGATTACATAATCAAATGATCAATTTAAATATTGATAATGACTCGGTTTTCCAGCGTAAAACAATGATTTTTGGCTTCCACGATCCATTTGGCTTTTTTATCATTATTTTAACGTAAACTTGCAATGTATAACAGAAAGAATATACTTTATCCTTATATATTTGTGCTTACGATATCAATGGTAAGCGTAATCATTCGTACGCAGCGCTCGGTTTTCATGAATGTGTTACTATGCGTTATGTTCGATGGGTTGGCGTATAAAATTTATAGCTCCGTAGGATTATTCGCTTTCGCATGATTATTCTTTCTTACTGGTCCTAATTTCATTTAATATCGACTTTGCCATTCTAACTCGAGATATTCATTAGCTTCATCAAAATTTTGTATACACATTAACGTGCATGAGTTTCATACTGCACACTAACTTCCGGTTAAATTAATTTCAGCCGTCGATCGCGTCTCTTTAATTTCGTAATTCATATTTAAATTTTACTGTTTTCCCTCTTCTAGGTCAACTTTTGCAATTAAATTAATTTTTACTTGTTTTTTTTTTAAAGGCGCACATTGCACTCATAAAAATGTAGGGGTAATAGTGCTCAAATACTGACACACTTGCTGCATGTAGCATTTAAACGTCATTTTTCCAGGCCAAACTGGATTAAAATAACTCACGCATGCACCAGAAGTGCATCGTGATTTGGACTAAGTCCCACTTACTTCTTTCAGTGTAGACATCCGGGAGCGCGTCAGGAAAAAGTCCCTGGGAACTCACAGTGCGGGGAACGCTGCGTCGAGTAAATGAACAAATTAAAAACGTACGAATTAAAAACTCATGAAAATTTTGCATTCAATTATAATTGGACCGTGATATTTTAAATTTCATTACCCGGGTTATTTGGTCAACATGCATGAATTTAGTTCTCTGTGTCCCTGATATAGAAACTTTATTGATATCGTTTTTACAAAAATGAAATGAATTTCCTAACGATATTTCATGAAAAGATGCTTTTTAGCGCATTTTCTCCTTTGGGGGAAAAATGCACTATTGTGCTCGTCATGTCCGTCTGTCCGTCCGTCTGTCTGTTTGTCCTTCCGTCCATGACTTCACGTTTTCGTCGACGAGAAAATGCGCTCTCTGTCACTCAGGACAGTGAGTACTGAGTTATATTTTTTCCATTATCTGCTAAGCTAAAATACGGCAGGCACAACAAGTGCAGCTACAAGACCTTCACGACTAAGCGGCCTGCTGCCATGCAATGCACCAACTTTAACTTTAATTTAACATATGACATGAAAAGCAAGGATCCTGTTAAGAATTGATTCGCCGTCACTATTTTTAAATTTACATTAGTTTCTTCTGCCAAATTCCACTATCATTTTACTTTGCAACTAAATGAAAAACCCATTCAACTATTAATATGCAAATGCTGCTAATTACTTGCAATTTTACCTCTTTCATAATGACTTTAATTCTCTGCATGTTTCAAACTTCACTAACTGCTAACGTTATGATTCACGATGAAACTTATGAATAGCCAAAAATTCGTTTCCATGTTTCATTTTCAACGCATTTTGTCATTTATGGAAAAAATGCACTATTGTGCTCGCTATGTCCGTCTGTCTGTCCGTCCGTCCATGACCACGTTTTCGTCGACGAGAATGTGCGCTCTCTGTCACTCACTGCAGTGAGTATTGAGTTATATTTTTTATGTAGTTACTTTGACGTTTAGGCATTGACTATAGTAATATAATAGGCTGCGTAGGGCTAATAAGAGTGACAACGAGTAAATCTTGATGAATAATTGATTCTATAAATAATGAATAGTTTTCCTGCTGTAATGAAATAACTTAAGAAAATAATTTTCTCATTAATTGACAAATAAGTCGTAATTAAACAGGTCAGTAGCTTGTTGCAGACTAATTATCGAACTACGATTTTATCGCAAATTCTCTTCGACGTTTCACTAAAATAAATGTAATCTTGTAATTATCTACATTTCAGCCAAATAAAACTTTTTTTGAAGCAAGATAGTTACATTTTGTCCAGGTTTCGGTGAGTGTTCACCAATACCGTTTATGGTATATATCTCATAAGAAAGAGATTATTTATATTAGTTTCTACAAAAGTGCAGGGTTAAAATCCAATCACATATAGAAGAAAAAATTAGATCAGTACCCACTGCAGTGATTGACAGCTGTCTCTTATACACATCTAGATGTGTATAAGAGACAGCTCATCTGCTTAACAACAAAGTGTTCTCATGCAGTTCAAAAAGCCATAGGTCCTAACGGATATGTGTGCAGACTTTGAGCGAGTTGCGTTCATTATATTAAGACATATTTCTTGGTCGTTGTGCATGAGCAAATCTTGGAGACCGGGTCGTTCAGCCGTGAACCTTGAAAACGAAGGCGAAATCTACGAAATTAACATGAGCTGCTAGGTGGTAAAAATTTTATTTTTTAGTTTAGTTGGAATCGGTACCTTATTTAGAAGCAATGTTTTAATCGTTGAAACTTTCAGCCCGTATGAGCGTTAACGATTATAACAAAAGGAGCATCTTCATTTTCTTGAACATCTTCTCCAAGTTACAAACCAGCGACATGAGTCGCTTAGAAAGCGCTGCTACCGCAGCGTGGCCACGAGGCCAGAGGCTGGGAGCAGCTGCGCGGTGACAGCGCAGCTGCTTCCAGCGGGAAGAAAGCAGCTGTTTGATTCAAAAAGTACCTTCCTGCCACACTTTTGCAGCCACAAGATTTGCACCAGGTAAATTTCACCCATTAAATATTAAATCATTATGAACAAAAAATTCAAAGCTGAAATATTTAGAAAGGAGACAGACTTTTCCAATCCTGCAGAGCTCCGTGTAGATTTCAGATGGGCAAAATTCAAGTTGAAGATTGTCAACAAATTTTTGAGCCATTTTCTTAGTGCATGATCAAGCCATGCCCATGAGAGCAAGCATGGAAAACATCTGCCTTTAGGGCGAACTAGAGGTTTCCCGCCATTTCTGAAACCGCGAGATTTCCGTCAGATGAATTACCTCCTATCCAAATGTTAACAAAAGTGCACGATCAAGCCGCGAGATTCCAAATGTATTGAAAATTCGTCATGTTGAAGCCGCAAGATTTCAGAAACAAATAGAAAAATTCCAATCCTGCTGATGAGAGAATTCAAATTAGGCTAATTCAAAAATATGTTACTTTGCAGCTATAAAACTCAGTAGGTGAGGGCTAGGCCAGAATTTTCTGCATAGAATGAATAGATAAATTAAGAATAACGTGGATCTAAAATAAAAAAATTAACTCAACAATATCACCTCTGCACTATTTTTTTACATCACGATTGTTCACAATCACCTCACCAAGACTGATAATAATTGAGTTAATTGTCCAGATGTAGCAATAGCCGGCCATCTTGGCTAGTAGGCTAGTTAATAAAAACAATTCGTTGTGAATAATAGATCACTGAGAGTCTTAATTTATGATCAAGCAGTAAATTTTCACTGAGATTGATACTATTCATAACACCATCATCACCCATGGCTGGCATCGTGTCTGTGACAGCACTAGACAGCGATACCAAGGTCTACACAGAGCATAAAATTACTTGAAATTTCAGAAAAAATTTGTTCATAAGTTGTGAATAATCGAATAAAACGATAACAGTTCATCAGGAATAATATCAGGTGAGTGAAAAAAAATAATTTTATCTCTGTCGGTGACTGAATGACGATTTTAAGTTAAAGCTGATTTTCGATTTATTTTAATAAAATCCTTGTTCAGCCTTCAATGTATGAGACATGCATGGATAATGAAGTGAGAGAAAATATAATGATTTTTAATTTATTTATTTCGCGAAAATTGGGTCGATTTGTATTTTTAAATGCATGTTTTATACATTACCCTGGACAGGGAAATTTGTGAATCGACGGCACGACGGTCAAGACCAAACATACATTTATTGAAATTCATGAATGAAAAAGTACAGGCAGAAGGTTAATTGGGACATTAAAACGTTCATGAGACATAGGAGCACACTTTTGAACAGTTTTATCGCAATCCGTGTTGATTTGAGGAAGCTGTGGCCATTTTTCTTGGCACTGCTCGGTGCGAGTGCGAATTTAAAATCGGAACTAAAAATACAAAATGGACAAGAAAAAATCGGCAGACCACAAAAATTCATCGAAAACAAACGTGAGCAGTGCTGTGTGAAATTTCAAGTCGATCCAAGCTCATTCATGGAAGTTATTAACAAAAGAGTGAGCGAAAAATTTCGGCCGCTCAACGCGTGTTTTTGCCGACAGTTTGCGGGCGATTCAGGAAGAGCTGTGACGTGCGTTGGGTCTCATTTTGTAGGTGATGATGTGGAGAATCTTTATAAAGCAACGCCAAGCCGCTGCGATGCTTGGTTTGGACGTGACGATCATTTTGCCGACGATCAGTTTGAGGCCAAAATTCGACATTTTGACGGTTGATATCTCGGAGCACGGGGGTCGCAGAGGAAAACAAAAAAAACTCTTTTTGCGCACGCTTTGGGAGAATGCGCGTGCCAAGTTTGAGCCCGATCGTGATCGTTTTGGCAGGGATTGCGAGAGTGAAAACTTTACCTCGCTCTACAATCGCACGTACTGTGAGTAGAATAATGACAGCTCGTGCAAAGCACAATACGCGTAGAGGCGCGGGGTAAAACCGGGGGGCTTTGCGCCCCCCAAATCAGGGGTTTTCCGTCATTGGCAATGAATTTCAAACCTTTAATCCACGTAGCCCTCTTAGAGCTTAGAATGTTCTCGCGTTGTTGATTTCACACTTATTTCGAAAAACTTTTGAACTTAATTTTACACTTCATTCGAATCATGTTTAACGATTTACGGATTTACACTGCTGAGGAAGGTTATAGCTTGGAAGCCGTGACCTAGCCTCTTGTAGAAAATCTATTGTAATGGATAGGTCTCCTCTTCCAAAATAATTTATTTTCTTAAACAACCTTAAAATTCAACATCCTAAAGTAATTTACCGATTTGACTGAATTTGTTCTCTTTCCATCGTATTGTATAATGAACAGTGTCGGAGCTGAAAACTTGGCATAGTTTGGCCTGTTGCCGATTCTCGTTATTTGTAAAATGTACAGTTTTATTGTGTGAATAGTTTCATTCCTATCCCGATTTTCCCTCTTCAGATCCTTCCTTTAGGTTGGCTCAACTTTATTAGTTCACTGCTCTACATTTTATTCCTGTTTTTAACTATTTTTGTCATGCACTTCAAATGATGGACTTGTAATTTTCTATCTGGTATCAACATTTCGGCATCACTTTGAATTTCATTTATATTCTTTATATTCACCTCCTTTTTTCTCTTACATTGTAACTTTTCATCAATCACGTCAATTTCTCTCCTCCAACTTTTCGGCAATTTCGTCGATTTCTCAAAGCTTTTCGTCAATTACGTCAATTTCTATCTTATACACTTTCGTCAATTACGTCAGTTTCTCTCATTTAACTTTTCGGCAATTACGTCAATTTCTATCTTTTACATTATTTCGTCAATTATGTCAATTTCTCTCCAGTGCTTTTCGTCAATTACGTCAATATCTATCTTTTACATTTTCGTCAATTACGTTAGTTTCTCTCCTTTAACTTTTCGTCACTTACGTGATTATTAATTGGCCTCTTAAGAGTGCGCGCGACCTCCGGTTGCTCGGCCGTACATTGCACATCCGGGAGGCGCGTCACGAACAAGTCCCTGGGAACCCGAAGTGCAGGAAGACTGCATTGAGTTAATGAACAAATTTATGACCTTATGAACAATTGTATTTCACATGGAATCAGGCTATTAATTCAAATATTTATTAATGATTTAATAATATTTAACAAATATTTATTATTGGATATAATTGAATGGTGATTTTATCCAGGTTGCTTGATTTGAAGTGTTATTAGAAATTAATAGGTTAGTATTAATATCTCTATAATAGAGTTATTCGTTATAAGTAATCAAAATGTTACCTCAATGGAAAATTTTTTAAATTTAACCAATTTTATATCATGTTCAATGATCAGATGCTAAACTTTTTCAGTTTTTTCTTTTTTGAAAAGAAAGCAAAATTAGGCCAAAAAAATACAAGCAATTAAGCAATAAACGTTTCGTAAGAAAAAATATGAATACTGGAGACTCAGTGCATACTCGTGGTAGGAAAATAAATCCGCGCCAAGAAACTTAGGGTGTCAAAGATACAAGTTGATCCTATAGTGGAACTTTCTGGCATAAAACTCTATCCTTATGATGGGCATTTGAAGTGAAAAAAAAAAATCTTGTCAGAGTTTAACGCATTTATATTTCGTTTATTTCACATTAATCCCAATGTCATGCTTAATGCATGCATTAAATTGTGTATAATTGAATACAATCAGCTCCTCGCTTTTTGTAAGTTAAAAAAATAATTCATATTGCAATCTTTCTTGAATAAGATCGCCCTTCGATATGTAATTACTTACTTAAATCTAAATAGCTTACTTAAATCTAGAAATAATGAACTTAAATCTAGAAAATAAATTGTACATGTCAACATGGCGGATCTTTGCGGTAAGAAACCATTCCCCGATCATTCCAGGATGTTATGACGTGCATACCCTGAAGAATACACCAGCGTTAACCACGAACAATTTTATTTTAAAAGAGTTTCTAATTCGTCCGGGTGTCTGACCTTCTGTACAAGTTGAAATAACGGACGCATATGAATGTAAAGTTTACCTCATTTAAGCTATAGTTGGTTGTCTATTGCATCACATAAATCTCTGATTCTCCAGACATTTATTCGAAAAATTTTAATTATATACTTCATACTAAAGTTGTCAGTATTTCTATGTAAGGCGAAATTTGAACACACATCGCTACATAACCATATAAAAATAAATTCGACTTACCGAGGGTCGATTTACCTCTGTTTTCTAGTAATTTACTAGTAAATAGGATAAATCTGTTCCGAACCCGTAGCTCGAGTTGACTCGTGTCACTTTTATGTTTTTCTTATCCATCAGCTTCTGATTTTACAAGAAATCTTAACTTTTATGTGGAAATGCAGGGATACTAAAGTTCGGGTGCAACTAACAATGTTGAATATCTTGTCTCATACCTTAATTTATGTTAGTATAAACCATGCTGAAGTTATTCCCATATGATGAATTATCAAGAGATGTTAGATGTTTTGATCATTAAATTGAATTTAATGTGTATAAGGTAATGGTTTTTAAGTAATCGTATTTTATATATATAATGTTCATATTATCACTATAAACTTGATGTTGGTTACCATCGATTTATTCTTATCTCTTAATATATTTGAATACACGGCTCCAGGAAATACCAACTTTTCAATATTTTCTTTTTGAGGCCTGCGCGTGAATTTTCAACTATTATTTATTTTAGCGACATTTTTCTTTTATGATATTAAGTTATGTCAATCTTTTTATTTGCACCAGTTTTATTCCTCTATCCTTCCTTTAATATTGATATTTGATGTCGATGTCACTGTTGCCATAAAATCTGATCCAATTTAATGAGTATTTCTTTTGGCTTCGTTGATATAATTCAGTTGTGATTAACAGTCCAGATAATTTATTTAGACTTTCAGCATCAAGCAGCGCCAATAATATTTGGATAAAGATAAGTCGCAAAATGAAATATGAAATAACCCAGGAGTAATCTAAGAAGTAATTATGACATCCAAGTATGAAAAGTTCACACTAAATTCAAGCAACAGTGGGCTACTGTATATAGTTTAAATTACGCAGGTAATGGGGGTCATGCCTTCACTTTACGTTACACATTCTACTTTTACACACTTTATGCAACGGGCCATGTACCTTTTCTTCAGCGCTGACGCTTCTATTCTATTATACGGATATTGACACAGATTACTTATAATTTCTCATTGATCACTCATCCGTTTTGTACCGAATACAATAAAGTAAATTTGATCTTATTGCGGTTTTAATTCGCAGCGTTGGACGCGTTCTTACTTGTAGCTCATTGAATCTTACTTGTAGCTCATTGATCACCCATCGTTTTGTTAGTTTGCCGAACTGAACGGTATAAATGTGAATGGATTGCTGTAATAATACAGAGTGTTGAGCTTGTTCTTACATTCAGCGAGCTTGTGTCTGTACGTCAGCAGACTTTAGAGTAACCCTAAGTCTGTGGTCAAGGCTAACTGCTCGAACATCCTTCTGTGTCCTACAGACCATCTAAGATCGTCGTACATTTCTTACAGTTCCAAGTCCTTGTAGTTCCAGACTTATGATTATACCAGAGGCTAAATCACTAAAGAACATGTTTTAATAATTTTTTCTTCTTGAATGTTTCTGTAGGTGAACTTTGAGATAAAAATTAAAGTTTGTTTCTCAAAGTTTAAATTTCAAATACGGAACATGGAAGTCTGATTTTTTCTCCAAGAAAACTGATTATGCAAACAAAACAATCATTATTATTTAACTCGTCTAATAAGTCAACTAATTTTAAAATATTCTATGTAATTGGTTGTTGCTGATTTAGCTATATTATCTTACAATTCAATGAAAACATGCAAGTTAGTTCCTGCACTGGAATTAATCAGTACGAAGCTCATATGATTTTTAAATTCATTTTTCCAAATTAATAGTCGGCCTAAGAATAAAATTGAACTGCTTTCATAGAAACAAGAATTGATCAAATTGATAAGAATTATATTAGCTTTTTATACTTACACGTTTTTAGAGTAACGAACAAAATTGGAAAGAGCAACACTTAGAATTTCTCGTACCTTATTCATTTGGAATAAAATAAGACTTCCGGCTGTGATCCCTTACATTAACTAAGGCTTTTTTATTCGAAATTTCATCGATTTGCATGATCAAAAATCGCTCATAAATCTTGAACAAATATTAATCTGAAGCTCACATTTGAATTTATTTCAAATCTGATCAAAATCATGATTATTCCTGTATAAACCTCCTGTTAACCGTTTCAGTTTCATCTGAAATGTAATTAATATTCAATTGAGATTCTTAGGACAAAATCATTGAGATGAAAGTTTCTTCATGCGCCTATTGAATATAACAAAGCAATTTCAATAGAAATGTCCTCGAGAACATTTCATGGTTTGAAGCTTGATCCCTGATGCTGGATCGAAAGCTCATCACCTTATACAACGGAGGTATAAACGTTAGATAAATGCTCAGCAATTGAATACATTGAAGTCTTGTAAAAAACAGTCTGGAACACATAAATAATTAAATTCTCCAAGCAAAGAAATTCTAAATTCGATCGCGAAACAACCAGGAACGCCCAGACAGAAAAATATCTCGGGAGAGAAAAACTGTTAACTCAAACGAATAACTGAAATTGCAAGCAGAATGAATCTTTAATTTTGTAGTAAACGATCAGGAACACCTAGACAGAAAAATAACCAGGCAGCGAATTACTGGTAACTCAAGCGAGAAATTGGCAAAAGAGACGGAATAAATCTTGACACGTCATGGGTTCCTAATCCTTGGCTTGTCCTTGGACGTTGTCCGTGTCATGCCCTTCCTCCAGCCACGTAACCTCCGAACCCGGCGCCCGAGAAGTTCCTGGTCATTCTGTACGCTCAGAAAAATCACTGTGAAACTGCGTACAAAGAGACTGGGTACTGTGAAAATTAGTGACTGTGTGCTGTGAAAATTACAGACTGTGTACAAGGAGACTGTGTACTGTGAAAATTACAGACTGTGTACTTTGAAAATTACAGACTGTGTACAAAGAGACTGTGTACTGTGAAAATTACAGACTGTGTACAAAGAGACTGTGTACTGTGAAAATGACAGACTGTGTACAAAGTCCAAACATTCATGGTTTAGCGTTCAAATAGTGGCAAACATTCTAATCTACAGTCCGAGCAGAGAGCGGTGGAGCTGTAGCACTGATACGGACTTTAGCCGAGCCAAACTGGGTCAGGACGACACACACATATATAAAACTGCATCGCTATTTGGACAAATTTCTCACTCATTTCTATGAGTTTTTAAGCGTAATGCGGGTAATTTTACGTCACCCAGTTTAGAGATACACACAAATAAAGAAGCATACTAGAATTCAGCTCAAGAAATTGAACTTCCATGTATTAGATAATCGTATTATATATTTTCGAAAACTGACTTTCTTCAATGACTCACCAGATATCGTTTAATTACTCAGCAGTAATAATTTTTATTGAAAATGATCGATGAATTTATAGTGTCTAAATTTCCCCATAAACGGGGAAAAAAAGTTGTGCACCACCAATAGGCCCAGTTTTTGTTGTCTGCAAATAAATTACATCACGATCGATGACTTGACAAAAGTAATGCCTAGAAACTTAGCACTGCCATTGTGTTTTCAACATCAAACACAGATCGAAATCATTCTTGCCATACCGTGAACACATTTTCAAATGCTGGAAATACACATAGGGCGTATATTTTATTGTATAAATAGTATCAAATCTATAGTAATGAGATACGTGTAAAAAATCTCGACGGACCAATAGATTGTGTTCATTGAACATAGTTTATGGCTATTAACGTTCTGTGTCAAGATTTAAAATACGTTAAGATTAAAAATCTTTGTAAATACGACGGATGAACAGTGCATAAATAACTTCGGGGAAATGCACGCAGCACGCTGTACAAATATTGGGCTTTGAATTACATATACCATTTTTTTAAATTAATATCAATATAAATTCAGAACTGAACGACATGAATCATTTCAAACCCTGAATTTCGATAGATGAAATGACCGACAAAAATCTGCCGCTCGAAAAACATCGAAAAGAAGCTTGTATTCAGACAAAAACCCAAAGTATTTTTCCCACAAGGCTCATTGCCTTCCGCTCATCGGTTTTTTTCTGCACGTAAATGAATTGCATTTAGCAGACCATTAAGCGACCGCAGTAAACGCCCGTAGACGTGCTACGGAGAGTGCATCGCATTGCGTCGTGCAGTAAACGTGGCATAATCTTAGTGTGATATTATACGGAATATAATATGAAATGTTATTCTGTATGTATTCTGTAGAGGTGTATTAATGTATGAAAATAGGCTAGCATATGATCCTTTGTTATTCATGAGGCCATTCAACCAGGAATATACGGATGTCGAGTGTCGCTAATTCTGATTAGTATTTTTACGTAATCTATAATTCAATTAGTTGATAATTTGATTACGTTCCTAAATAACTAAGCATAGAGCAACATTGTTCTCAATCAGAGTGCTTCAAATATGAAAATTATCGGTGCCTTGTCTCGCACCTACAAAATTTGTTTAATTTCATGCATACCGAACACGTTTATGCATGAAGAAGTACCTTCTATGGCAATAAATGTTCATACGACTTTATGCAATGAGATTGTAGAAATTAATATTGCAAATGTTTCTTTCCCCGAGAGAAACGACTTACACAAATTTTATAATAATTTTCTTAACAATCATGCAAGTGAAGCAACAAACGTTAAAATTACGCTATTTTAATTGTACTGTATTTCAATTATAACGTTAACGTGCAAGAATTCTAGACGTACCCCTGAGAAAAATATACAAACTGAGCATGATAAAAGCGGAAGGTAGAATTGTTTGAAGCTTCGACGACTTTGACTGCATGACTCGTACAATTCACGAAGGAGTGGTCAAAGAGATCTTGAAAGACATCAAGAATCTTTTCGTATTGACAAGGGAATTACGAGATGGAATTTTTTCAAGAGGATATTGTTCATCTAACAAGTTGAGTAGAGATATTTAGTAGTAATTATGCCGTGTTCCCGCGAATGTGTTGCATCCAGTGCCGTGTTCCCGCGATTGTGTTGCGCCCAGTGCCGTGTTCCCGCGAATGTGTTGCGCCAGTGCCGTGTTCCCGTGAATGTGTTGCATCCAGTGCCGTGTTCCCGCGAATGTGCTGCGCCTAGTGCCGTGTTCCCGCGAATGTGTTGCATCCAGTGCCGTGTTCCCACTATTGTATTGCGCGAATGTGTCGGTTCAAGTTAAATTCGGTAATTTTAATTTAAAGATAAGGTATCTAATCAAAATTCTTAATTTGCGTTTATGGGCCAAAAGAGCGTGAGACTACAACAGTACTGCATCCTGGGGGCTGAAATACTGAAGTCGAACGTGTTTATTTGTAACCAGCCAAAAACATTTAATTGTCATAAGTAATTTCTTATTTATTACATGAAATCGGAATGTATCGCCAACCATTGAGCCTCTCAATCTTATTATCTTGCTTGTTTTTGTCATCTATTTGAAGAATTTTTCCAATCCTCGTTTTATCCAGATCGATCAACAGGTAAAAATTATATACCTGCCTGGAAAATTTTCCCCTTGAAAAATAAGATCTAAAGGACGGATCACATTTAGTCTCTTATACACATCNATTACTCGGAGGGCGGCGGGTGCGTGAGAACCCAGACGAATTTGGCATGGGACTTTTTTCTGCCGTAAATTGCGAGCCTCACGACTCGAGTATTTCCCGGCTAGTCTTCAGCAGAAATACTTGCGCAATACTTGTTGATAAAAATAAAAATCAAGCCCAATGATAAAACCGATGATAAAATTAGAAAATTTAATTAACGTGATTAATTATTTTCCCTCGAAACGTTCCTATTACGAAAAAAATAACATAGAAATTGTTCAGATTTTACGTACGTCAACCGAATTTATTTAAAAAAGGACCATATATTTTCCATAGCTTATTCGATGGAGATAAGATCAAATAGCTCAGCAAATTGATTAAAAATAAAACCAGGAAAAATTATTTATACTTTTGATAGTATAATTATGAGTGGGATATATACTACGAGGCTGGTGAAGATCTAAAAGTGCAATCGCCATTTTGAAAATCGGTCACTGGTTTTCAAAGCAATGTTTCCTCATTGAACCTACATATATAAATAATCATAAATAACACTTATTTAGCGAACATGAAGGCATTCAAAATTACATTCAGTCTTGATAAGTCAGGAAGAATTCCTAAAAATTCATTGTTTCTTTTTAAATAATACTAAATTTTATAACTCGGAAGTGCAATTCAGGTTCAACATTTTTGAATAATGAATTGATGACTTGACTCAAATCTAATTAAATGCTAGGCGCCTGAAGATCTTTCTTAAGAACCTATAAGTATGAAGAGTACCTATACCCTATAAGTTATAAGTATCATAAGAGATTTTGTAACTTTAATTAATGGCTTGTGAAATAAATCGTTGCTTGTATTTCATGTATGAAAAACAAATTGTATGAAGAATAAATTGTCGAGCGCTTGACAGCACCGAGGCAAAATAATAGCAGTTGGACTCAGTAAAGTTTTTTTATTATTGTAAAGTTCTATAAATAAATTAGTGAAGATAGATTTGTGAATTATGCCCTAAGATTCTAAGAATATAGGATTTATTAAAACATTACTAAGAATTGAATAAAAAAATGAACTATATTGACCGGCGAGCAACCTTACCACTTAATTGGCTCAGATAATGGAAAAACTTCCGGTGGGATTTGTATGCTGTTACTGTACTAACCACCGAAATGGGAATAAATTGATTTTGGAGTAGGAGAGGATTCGATATTATTGTGAAATTTTAACCGTGCTGGTTGGCACGGGTACTCTCATATGCAAGGCATGCAAGCTCTCGCACTCTCGATGAAAAAAATTTAAACCGCTTAAAAATTCAGCGAACGGCTAACGCACTGAACAGCTTCAGTCGGTTAGGCTCAAAATTCAACCCTGCCTCGCAGCTCAGACATCAATGCACGTGAACGGTTTGTTTTGATCGTGAAACTCCAACCATTGATATGTACAATATAGAAATAAATTTAATCGTGTGACTATAAGATGGAGAAAGATGGATATTTTCTACCGATTTTGTCTCTACAATAAGGTTAGCAAACGGTAGTAAGATGGAAGCTACATTTATAGGATGGATCTGTATTAAATACGCAATTAGTTTTCTTGTACTACCATCAAGGTAATATTCACGTCGTCAAGAAGAATTGTACTCTAAGTACAGACGGGGCGATTACTGTGAACTATTTACTTTTTTGGCAGCGCTACTCTCATTTAAAACAGCTGCCTGCCTCTCTGTATATAGTTACGTCAAAATAAATTAAACTACTTAGTGTAGTTTAATTAGCTTCAGTGTTTTATAAGATGAAAGGAACTTCTCTTCATAAACCTCGAAACTGAATAGAATGAGCTCAGTTTCAATAAAACGTTGGCTCCAAGAGCTGTTGTTACAAATACAATAGTTATAATTGACGAAAACATCATTCAGACATAATAGTCTATAATGACACCTATTGACAGAATCAGCGTGAAGGCCACCATCATGATCAACATGTAACTAAATTTTTTGTTTACTCCTTCGACACATCTTAAAAAAGCATGACTGCATAAAGAACTCCTGGTCGCAGGTATGACACTGCAGCTACTTAAGCCATTTTAATTTAGTTTAATCTCTCATAACATTATAATGGCAAAAAAACGTCTAATTGTCCCAAGACGATGAACATGTCGAGGCACTCAAGACAGTTTAACCGCAAAAAAAACGTTCTAACTAACCCAAGCCACAGCAGTGACGAACATACAAGTTGCGACACCCACGACAGACTCATGGCAGAAAACATTCTCATAGAGCACAGCCACGAAGATCACAGCGCGTATGGTCTGCGTTCTTGGAAGTGCGCAGTCTGTGAGCAGACACTTTCACTGAGGCGCATGGAAGCGACTAATAAAGTGAGCAACAACAACGCTGGACTCCACTTGCAGTCTTGCCTCGGTGCAGTGAGCAGTGCGCAGGTATCGGTGCTTGATTAGTTCTTGCCTCACTTACGACACAGAACTGATCAAAATTCCTGGTGACATCGATTGAGTGAATTGGGGGTATATTACTGTGCGCAATTAGGATTATCATGAACCGCAAGGTAAGGATTGATCCATATTTTTGTCATATATTAAAATAAATTACAGTAAGGCTAGCGATAGAATTCTGACTTCATGTTTCTGAATATCGGTAATCATATCGAGTTCCATGCTTATTTCTAGGTACCTAAACAAATTATATGGAATTCATGTTAATTTCAGCTGATTGGGAAAATCCTATAATAAAAATCGCGTGTTTTGCCGAGTGTTACGATTGGGTTTTAATGTAGCTACATGATATCGTATTTCTAATTAAACTCACCTCGAATTCAAACAGCTTTCAATCTACTAAGAAGGTGCTAACTAATAAGAAATACTAAGCTTAAAATAAACTTCTCGAGCAATCACTAATGCAACAATGCATGCTTATATTTGTCTAATTTTGGTCTCGCTATAGCTGGAAATAAAGTTCAAATTCAGCGATTCTTATACTAGCTCGAAGATTCGTTGGCTTTGTGCTCTGCCCTTGCCACGTTTCTCTTTAATGTCAAACTAAATAGAAAGTTTCGGAAGCAGCGTTGGCCATGAACTGATCTCCTGAACTCGCATCACTATATGGTTCAGGATTGCAGGCTTGCATTTTGCAGCGCATGGTTTGTTGGAAGCTATATTCTTCGTAAAAACGTGGATTTGTGCCGTGGACTTTTAGTTTAGACACTTAGTATGAACGTAAATATTCTCAATATGATTTTATTACTCTATTGAGATTGAAGTAAGCTGTGCTCAGTGCGACGTAAATTTGAGGCATATCCTATTTCAATAATATAAAAAGTTACATTTGAATAAGTACACGTAGAGAATATATTAAATCAAGACTTTCTTATCTCCAACATATGGAACGAAACAGTTCCCCAATCAGGTCGTTCATTTCCATCGCTTCAGCTTTCAAATAGCTTATAAAACTTATGACTAGTATATATTCCTTCAATTAAATTGATATTATTCAAGTTTATATTGCCTATAAATTACATGTTACCATATACCTAACTGTCACATGAATAAGTAAAATTTGAATGTTGCCCAAGATTTCATTTGTTTTGACTCCCTTAGAAAATAAAGTTCAGTATGTGCAATAATTGACCTTCATATTGCAACATTACATGCCAATGAACGGTGAAAAAATTATATCAAATCACAGGTTACACATGTGATTTTGAATAAATATTTCGTTGTCACTGTAACCCCCATACAATCTCGGCCTTTGCTTAATTCTAGGAACTCTGATTTCTTTTCAGCAGAGGTAACTAGATTTTTTCATTCATTTTATGACCTCGAGCGCACAAGCGCTGGGCGTAGATCAAGGCGATGACCGAGGACACTTGCACTATGCATCTCTTCAGTAATCAACTTTGAAGCACGTGTCTTGATGCATTTATTTTTCGGAAATAATTGGTAAAGATTTTTCGGCCTGAAGGTTTTTTATAATGACATGCATTAAGGATGATATCATGGTTCCGTTGTACCATTTAATTTATTTAATTTCAACGTTTTTTGATCGTTTCTCCAGAAATAATTGGGAAAGTAGCTCACTGGGCTTTGAACCCAATGTTAATTATATAAGTGCTCCAATTAATCTTGATATTCCTAACCACTCGGCCACTACTCCGATTTTGACCAGAACTGTCACAGGAAGCTTGGATCGAGCCCACAACTCACTATTCTAATCCTGGTACTCAGAAGTATAATCACTTGGTAAACCTGCAGGTGATAAGATTGCCTGGCCAGAAGGTTCCCAATAAAGTAATGCATTGTATATTAAACTAAGCCTTCGTTATACCACTTCATTTCTATTATTGCAAAGTTATTAATCATTCCTCAAAATTAAAATATTCTCCTGAAATTCTAATCAAAGACTATAAAACTGATCAAAGGTGGACTTATAAGCGGATGGCATGAACAGCTCTTTTGTGACTGGGCACTGGATCTTGAACACTGGAGGAAGTATCCTCGCCAGGTCACTGGACGGCCGAGGACAGCATGAATGTGGTCCATGATTAGGGTGAAGCCCATGCGATAAGATGTGAATTATGGATTAAAAGAAAATTTTAGGCGGACAGAGCAACGGGGTCTCTAATAAGATTGAGCGATCTAAAGCGGGGACAGAGAGCCAATATGGACCCCATGTACCCCAACATTTTCGTGAAGAATGTGGAACCGTTCTATGATGCGCATTATATTGGAAGGAGGTCCCATTCGTTTGGCCTGACTCGCAGTCTCCACCAAGAAACCAGTGCCTAACCCGACCGAAAGCACATGCCAGATTACCCCCACAACGCAGACGCAGCAAAGATCGAGGCAGAATTTAAATGCTATCACTATTTTTCCTTTGTATTCATTTATTGAAAAGAACTAAAAAGCAATAAATGATGAACAGCCAAATCCTTTCAAGCATCGAACTACCTGGTCATGACTACTCCAAACATCGAAGTTTGGAAACTGTCAAGACTTCAGCAAATTTATGTCAATTCTATATTCGATCGTATTTAAACTTTACGACAAAAATAGTTGCAAATAAAGACTGCAAAAAATTTTTGGTTTGCAAAAGAATATTCTAATTAAGAGACCTGCAAGAGACAGGTTCACAGGACATATCGACTTCTATAACTAATTATTAATCATAATTCTACTATTTGTATCATCCCTCGTAGCTAGGAAAATAATGTCGGCAAATCAATCCTGCAGACAACTCTTGATTTGCAAATAATATTCTAATTAAGATATCTGTAAGAGGTAGGTTTCCAGAACATATCGACTTCTATAACTAATTATTAATCCTTATTCTTCTATTTGTATCACCCCTCGTAGCTAGGAAAATAATGTCGGCACATCTTCTCGTCAGGCGTTCGCTCTATGGATGCTACTCGGCATCCTTGTCGTCACGGAAGCGTTGCCCGACAAGCTCGACGACTTGCACGACCAGCGTGAATCTCGCAGCGATCGTGACGACGATGACGATGAGAAGCGGCCGTACAGCTTCGCATGGGAGGCCTCACGTCATTACCACGGCGCACCAGACCGGGAGCACAAGGAAGAGAGGGGCGCTGATGGCATCACTAGAGGCGTTTACAGGTGTTTGTCTACTTCAAAAAATTTAAATGGACAATTAGCATTGTATGGTCCAAAAATATTTTCCTTAACAAGATGAGACTAAACTTGTGTAGTGAATACAATGAAGAATTTACACGCTTGAATCAAAAAAAATTTTAGATAACGTTGTATTTAGTATGTTAACATTCATTGGCTTTTTCCAACGACTGATAATCTCCTTAAAAACATGGCTTGCTGCCACCCTGCGATTATAAATGATTATAAATGACCAACTCTCTGTGATTATAAATAAATAACTCGCTATGATTAAAACCAAGCAACTCGCTATGATTATAAATGAACAATTCGCCGTGATTATAAATGAATAACTCGCTATGATTATTAACCAACAACTCGATGTAATTATAAATGAACAATTCGCCTTGCTTATAAATGAATAACTCGCTATGATTATAGATGAACCACTTGCTATGATTATAAACGAACAACTCGCTTTGATTATAAATGAACAATTCACAGTGATTATAAATGAATAACTCGCCGTGATTATAAATGAATAACTCGCTATGATTATGAATGAATAACTCACTATGATTATAAATGAACAATAGCTATGATTATAAATGAACAACTCACTATGACTATAAACGAACAACTAGCTATGATTATAAATGAACAATTCACAGTGATTATACATGAATGACTCACTATGATTATAAATGAACATCTCGCTGTAATTATAAATGAATAACTCACTCTGATTATAAATGCATAACTCGCTATGATTATAAATGAACAACTTGCTATGATTATAAATGAACAACTCGCTATGATTATAAATGAACAACTTGCTATGATTATAAATGAACAACTCGCTATCATTATAACTGAACAAGTCACTGTAATTATAAATGAATAACTCGCTATGATTATTAACGAACAACTCGCTATGATTATAAACGAACAACTCGCTATGATTATAAATGCACATTTCTCCGTAATTATAAATGAATAAATCGCTATGATTATAAATGAACAGATAATTCGCCGTGATTATAAAATGAATAACTCATTACTGCAGGTACGTTGACCCTAGCCTGCGTGTTCAAGAAGTGATCTACACTGCAGACGATCAAGGCTTCCATGTGGAGGGCACCAACCAGCCCCAGTACACTGATGCCCAGATCGCTGAGCGCGAGCGCCACGCTCAACTCTTCCAGAAGATTGCTGAGGAACACTCCAAGATTGGCTCCGAGCATGCGCTCAGGGCTGCCGAACTGGGATATGAACCTCAGACGTTAGTTTATTTTTATGAACATATCTCTCAGGAAAAAATTTGCAACTTGAAATGGCTCATTTTATTCATTTTTTTCAGTTCTTTATTTCTTTAAGTTTTTTATTCAAGTTTATGGTTGAAAATAATTTGCTTTGTTGCGTTGCTATAATAAAAAGATATTATATATAAAGACATGTATAAAGATATTGCAACAGATTCAGTTCAATAAATTTTTCCATGGTTAATGCGGTATATTGACAAAAATAAGCTAATAAATTTATATTTTCTGTTCATGTGAAACAAATGTTTGATTTGCTTGCCTAAAGTAATTATTTTGAAAAATCACGTTCCGTTCTCCTTCAAGAAGATTGTTCACTTTATAAAACTTGTGTCAAATTTCACTGCATACACAAAGATACTGAATAACCAAGCTGCACTATCTAAATTGAACACTTTAAATGGTTTCAGGAGATTTTTGTGGTTCTTCTGGTACTCCTTTCGGCTAGTAGCTGAGCATATTCCCGAGACTTAGCATTTTTACAACACTTCCCTTTTGTCTTCTACAATCTTATAATCGATATTCAACACTCTTCTACTTGTCCTTTCGATCTGAAATTTTGCATACTTGCGAAAAGTTGGAGCATGAATCAATTGGCAGAATAAATAATTTTAAAAATGTAAATTTTTTCACTATTAAAAAACTTTAAATAATTTTGTCTCCTACAAATCTTATAATCGATATTTGACACACTTCTACCTGTCCAATCGATCTGAAATTTTGCATACTTGCGAAAAGTTGCAGACAATGCATGAATCAATTGACAGAATGATTAATTTGAAAAATGAAAAAAATTTTTATATAGTAAAATAATTTGAAAATTAAGTTTTTTAATATTTGAAAATAAAATTAGAAATTCATTATACATGTGTAACATCAAAGACACTGGATTCTTTAGAAGTGTTGTCTTTAAAAAGTAATTTTTAAACGCATATTATTAAAGCAGAAATTCCATAGAAATTTAATATTTTTCACTGCAGATACGACGCTCCTATCAATGTGGAGTACCCAGACGGCAACGTGGATCCAGCCTCACTGCCGCAGTTCACGCCGGTGCTGGAAAAAGCTCGCAACTTGCACCAGGATTTGTTTGAACGAATAAAAGCTCAGCACGCCAGGATTGCAGCGGAGAGGAAAACTAATCCTGCTGATGAGGAAACTGGGGGACCATATGAATAGTAATTAAATAAATATTTTATAATTTGTTTGATAGCCATATGAATAGTAATTAAATAAATATTTATAATTCGTTTGATAGAAATTAGTGCGTTTTTAAAGACCTTGACTGCTTCTCTTCTTGGCTGCTGACATTTCCGTAACAAATATTTATTGATTTAGATAAAGGTAATTTAGTTCGGTAAACTGGACAATTCATGCTTGTATTTCATAAGCAGTAGATTATGAATTGATCTACAAGTACTTCAGACGAGTATCTTGGATCTACTCCTACATTCAACTTCTTGCTGATGAAAAATATTTCAGATGATATATTACTTATAATAATTCCTCCATATTCTGTCTCCTATTTGTGTTTCGTTAGCTACGATGAGTTTTTAATATGGAAAAAAAATTCTTGTATGTCTGTCTTAATTTTTAAATTTTCTTCATGTTTATATCAGGAGCTGTCACAATTTTCTTCATATCAGGAGCTGTCCTGTTCACCCGACATGATTTCCCAACAAGATTTTGAAATTTACTTATTTCTATAAGTAACAGTATATGAACCTTAGGTACATGTAATTTATGACATTTTATCATCGTTTCTTTGGAGAAAAACTACCTACTTGAATGTTTTAAATTCTATCTTGTATCTTCTGTCCTGCATAATGATCTTCATAGAAATACATCGGTAGGTATTTATTGAATCGAAATCTTGATGATATGTTACCTTCTGTATCTGATATACTACAGGCCGAACAATTTCAGTCATTCGTTAATATAATTTTGTTTACAGTTTGCGAGATTAAAATGTTATGTTCATTCTCAAATGAAATAGTTGATAAATTTTTCCAACGCTTCAAAATTTCATCTTCATCGACAGCGGTTGTGATATTTAATCACTGTGATTAAATATCACAGTGATAGCTGTGATAATTAATCACTGAATGCAGGAAAAGTGATACGGAGTTACTCGACTAATCTTTGCATCCTAAGAACAAAAATTAATGCTAGAATTACTGCCCTACATTTAATGTTAATTAATAAATACACGTTCAAGAAAATTATTTATACTGTTTGTTTTTCTACAATGAAATTTATTCTGTTACGAATTTTGGTCTGTATTTCAAAATATGTTGTATTTATTAGCAAATTTCAGCTATGTCCTGAAAATTTCAAGGATATTGTAAACTTATTAAAAAAATGATAGAGAACATGAACGTCATCTATAGAAAATATGCCAAATTTTTAACATAATTTCCAATAAATGAATAAAATTTAATATTGAAAACTGCAATAAATTGCCACAAGTGACAATTTTTAATTCGCTTGGTACTTAATGTAACGCTTTCTTGATGTCTTAAGATGCTTTTCATGTTGGCTTAATTGATGTATCAATCTTTCGAGACAGACGATGCTGCTTAGAACAAGTCGAAATGGACGACCTTCTTCCTCCTATATTTTTTTTCAATTTTATGCTTTTTAAACGCCTGCCATTAACTTCAAACCATACAAACATCATCGCTTCAAATGGTGGTATGCACGATATTTTAGATTCCGAGACGACCATACAATTCTTCCTCATAACTATGAAAAAATTTTGAAATTTCAAGCTGGAAAATAACTCGCTTTAAGCTGAAGTATTCGTTTGTTTTCCACCTCATAATCTACTAGTTATAAGAAGACGCAATCTTTCAACGAAATTATTGCTTGGCATGCACAAACCTTTTGGTAAACGACTTCCGTAATTCAAAGACAAATCATTCGAAAATATTGAGAGGCGGACTTATTCTTCGACATCTTCGAGTTTTTTCTGCCGCCGCTGCAAATTGGTAAGTAAATTTATTCTGTTCTATTGTAGAACCTCTCATTTATTTCCTCGAGGGAATGGCTTAATAGAATAATATTCCATTGACCTTCTAAAGTTTGAAGCAATCTTGTCTGTTGCGTGCATCGTTTTAAAAGTCGTCTGTCAATTAAAAGTGATCATAATTATCAAAATATTTTACTTCGTGAAATATTTTCATCGACAAATACTTGCAGCAGCCATAGTTCATAAATATACATGAACGAGTACTTGCTTGTTATTTCCTAAAATGAATAATTCGATTTAGTCTTGGTTTTATTCGAAATGCTTTGATCAGTAATACCTAAAATCGATCCATCCTTTGTTCAGGCGTTATTGATAAATGTCTGAGATTGCCAGTGTTCATAATGGTCATAATTGTAAATC
Organism: Hyalella azteca; assembly: GCF_000764305.2. NCBI lineage: Eukaryota > Metazoa > Arthropoda > Malacostraca > Amphipoda > Hyalellidae > Hyalella > Hyalella azteca. Next base: position 64,541 of record NW_025931361.1, read on the forward strand.
TTATAATTAAATTGGGTAACTGAAATGAGCAGCTCACCGTTCAGTATTTACTATTCCAGCTTCTGATCGTGCAAATTTTTACTGGTATTATTATATTTTACAGTCAGTACGACACACCTCTGAAGACAGTCGAGGTAGT